>NC_071271.1:25170074-25280376 GCF_023375685.1 Ictalurus furcatus | reverse complement strand
GAGGAGGGAGGGAGGGAGGGGGGGGGGATATTGACAAAGTCTTATCTCCCAACCTGATATTAGGATTTTATTTTCCGATATGTATTTGTTTCACAGGGAAGCTGTGTGCAAACAAGAATGTGTTTGTTTAAATAAAAAAAGCACCCCATAAAAAGGGCGCTTTCAATCAAGGAAGGAAAAGGGCAGGTGTTCAACCCCTTTTGATGTCTATATGTGGACGTGCCTGTCTCGGCATATCGATGAAGTGCTATGGGTCATAGGAGGAATTGTTAGCGTCCAAGAGGCATTGATTCTCAATGGAAAGGTGATCAGAGCCAAAGTGGAGTTCGCATTCGTTTAGGTAAATAAAAGTCACAAAAGAGGTGTTTGCTAAAAGGCCACAGACAAAACAGGAAAATAAGAGAATTACACTGGTAATAGACACAAGTCATGACCCCCTGGCAACAAACAAGTCCTTATGGCAACAAACGAGCACTTTTCTGAGGAATGTCAGAGACATGTGAGCTTTTCAGCAACTAAAGATTTCAAATAGTCTTCCACCACATCACATAAATCCCCAGGACCAGACCTTCACAGACTAAACAATATCTGAATTTCGAAATACTTCAACCGTAGCTCAGCATACGAAAAGCGCTCTGAGTATTTGTCTGTAAAACCAAATAAAAATGCACCATTCAGTGAGGTCCATAATTCTGGGATTTTCTTTTACTTTTATTTAAAATTGAAAATAAACAGAAGGCAAATGTGCGATATTGCCCATGTTAACCCCTTTGTACAAAAGGTCAGATTTTCCTCATGGCTAATCCCTTCTTTTGAAGCATGTGTTCAGGCGACACTTCAAACATGGATTTGATCTGAACTGGATGGTAAGGTTTTGCGGAGCCCATGCCAGTTCGAGTGCACATTAAAGGATATGTACGAATATAATAAGAACTCTGAAATTCATGTAAATATTCCAGCGATTCTATTTTTCACCCAAGTTGCTGTCAGTAAGCTAGTCTTTAATGGAAATTGTTTGTATTGAATTAGAAAAGTGTGTAACATTGAAGCATTTACACTAGTGCTCTCAGGCTTTTGGACGCCACTGTATACACTAGCTACTGTCCCCTGCAAAATAAGTTAAAGACCTGACTGTGTCTAATTGACGAAAGCGGCTCCATTAAAGAGAGCCGGATATAACAAAACTATCAACCTCCCATCTATCAGTCCGTGTTCTGATTAACAACTACATTAGGGTGTTTGCTTAATCCCATTTTTTTTTTTTAACCTCTGTCAAAATTCCACTGGCGTTCTCTGATGCATCTGTCTGCAACATTCATGGCTGGTCAAAATCTAGGTACGTCAGCACGGTTTAGAGAAAACAGAATCCAACACCCATAGAAATGTACCTTCAGACCTTGTGGAGGGGCACGAGATGCTCCATCTAGCCTTTTAAGTAAATAATGTAGGGTGCAGTGGGACCATGGTTGAGCCTCCACAGCACAATGTTTACGATTTGAAGAATCTCAGGAGCAGACATATGGAGACTGAACGGCAGAACCTAGTATTTCCAGAGGCCACTGAACATGAAGAGCACTTGGAAGTACATATAGTGACCAGACATCTACAGGGGGCAGTTTCACCAACCTGTGGCCACCTTTGACCAACACTGAATATGGCCTGAAATACAGACAGACAGACATAGCAAAAAAATAAACACTAAATAAAGGTGTTCGCACAAATGACATTCCTTGGTCCACACTCTTGGGTTTGTCATACCAGCATATTATAAATGAGTTTATAACGGCAACTTTTCCATTGTCCACTTCTCTATTCCAAAAAAAATAAATAAATAAATAAACTATTATAAAAGATCGTTTATTTCTCTTAAGGAAGTACAGTCAGCTCTGGCTCTTTTTCCATCAGTATTTAATGCCCATTACCTCTCACTGCTGCTTTTTTGTTCTTCCACAGGTCTCTGAAGAGCAATGAGATTCATGTGTTACCAGAACATGCTTTTAGTAGATACACAGAACTTCGAAGACTGTAAGTCCCTGCAAGTCTTTTAAAAACTTTCATTTTCCTGCTTTTCAACAACTAATCGTTCATACCAGTCCAATAGTAGCGGATTCTGACACGGTATATATACAGTTCTGTGAAAACTATTAGCCCCTTCCTGATTTCTTGTTTTTGTGTACATCTCATACAGAATCGTTTCAGAAATGAAAACAAAACCTAAGATAAAAGAAAGGCAACCTGAGTAAACACCAAATTACAGTTTTTAAATGATAACGTTATTTACTGAAGCAAAAAATTTATCCAATACAAAGTGGGCCTGTGTGAAAATGTATTTGCCCCATAGTTACTAATTCCCCAAATCTATGAAACTGCATTGATAATGGGGTTCAGCTGGACTAGAGACACCCATGTAGAGCCGGCTGTTGCTGCCCTTGTGCTATCACCTGATAAAGCACTTCAGCCTGATGCATGCTGTCCTTGGCCACAGTGCCAGTTGACAGATGACTTCATTGTGAGAAGCTATGACACAGCAACACGTATGGGACGTATTGGGAATTCCATGTCACACCTTATGCTAGCCCTGTCCCAGACATTGCAGGCTTTAAAGGTTGACCCTTCTGCCCACTGAGGCTCAGGCCGAGTGACGCCTCTTTGCAGGCATTCACCTATATGGCCAGGGAGTTGGGTAAGCTAATGTCTTCGTTAACCCTTGCTCGACACCAAATATGGCTGGCCCAGTCTCCACTTTTGGAGCCCTGCAGGAAAGCCCTCCGCTCTCTTCCTGTCAGTCCTGGGGAACTGTTCGGCCCTGCTGCACAGCAAGCCCTGCAGCGCAGTCTACAGGTTACACAGGCCAGATAACGGTTTGCTAGTTCGATTGTCTGTTGCACTTCCAGACACCCATTCATTCCTAGCCATGTCTTTAACTTGCAAAGTTGTGCAAAGCAAATAGAGGTGTCCCATAAATGCAACTCCTGGAGCTGTGTCTTCTTTTGTTCTCCAGAAGAAGGTGTCACAACGATGCGGCGTCCAGCAGACATCACTCTCCTTCACCTGACTACAGATTCCCATTCCGTCACAACCGTGTCTTTGACTAGTGGAGGTGTTGCCTTTCTGTGTCCTCCACTTTGACACCGATGCCGAGCACTCCTAGCACAGTCTGAACTGTTGTCTGAAATTCTGAGTCATCCATGTTGTTTGTCTGCACATAATGTCTATGTCTCAGCCACTGTTCCATTCGCTGTCTCTGTCACAGCCAGGGTTCCTTAACCGGTAGGACACATAACATTACACGGTACATGTGTCAGGAGCCACCCATTAAGGGTGAGGGGTACTTGGTAATATCTGCCCTGATTCTGTGCCTCTTTACTTGTGCTCTCTTCAACACCGGTCCCATTTCCCCATATACGGCTTCCTGTGCCCTGTTGGCCTGGCCATTATTTGTTCAAATCTGTTACCGGTTGCCCCTACCGTATCTAGATTGTGTATTTAATCCCTCATTGTTTCTCTTTTGGTGTTGTATAGTAGCGTTGTGTATTTCCTCTGCAAATCTGAGTTTTTGACCTTTTGCCTGTTTGACCTAGGTCTGGGTTAGGGATATGGGGTTAGGGATATCTCATCCTGTCTGCCTTTCTTTGGAATCTTACCAGCTATCCTGACTTAGATTTTTGGATCGCGCTGAATAAACATGCCTTGACTACACACTTACAGACCGCACCTCCCGCTGTTACACCAGTATGTAATAACTGCCTCGTAATGCTGATGCGTGGTTACGGTGTGGGTGGGTGTGTGTGTGTGTGTGTGTGTGTGCGCTACACAAATCATCAAGGAGGCTGACCTTACTAAACGTTCTTGCCAGTCCAGACTCGCACAGATCATTGAAATAATCGATCATTAAGTTCATCAAGCTTAATTGATCTACACTTCAGAGTCTCATTAAGTACACTGGCCCTGTTCTAGGTTGCATTTCATTACAGTGAGATGTAAAACCCATGGCCATTTTAACAAATGCAACATCTGGTAGTAATTCTTGAGCAACTTCAATAACAATAGAGCTTTCACTGAAATAAGCCTATTGTCAACTGGTTTTGTCGTTCTGTGTTTCAGATTTCTTCAGGATAACTGCATAAGCTATGTATCTGATCGGGCTTTTAATGGATTATTCAAATTGCAGAAACTGTGAGTATATTTCTATTTAAGAAATGTCACTGGATTCCAGTTGCTGAAAGGTCAGAATTTTAGCAAAAAACATAAAAAATGATAAAAAATGATAAAAAATGGCTGAAATGTTTTGCAAAGACAAGTTTGTTGTCGTTTGATGTCATTAGGTAGAAATGCATTACTGTTTTGGTTGTGTTTGCTACTAATCTCTTTGATTATTTGAGTATAATTAGAATGACCCATTCCTTTTAAGCCATACTAAAAAAAAAATAAAAAAAAAAAGGGTTTTAATTATTTAATGAGAATTGTGCCTCTACAAGTCGAATTAAAATTTTAATATCCAAATTTGTATTACTTTAGTCTAATTTATCAGTCAAGCTCTCTTGTTTAATTCGATTAAATTGCACTCCCCAGAGTTAATTTGTGTCCAAGGTTCTTTGGTCCTTCATATTCACATTCAAAATACTAATACATAGTGCCCTCCACTAATATTGGCACCCTTTTTTTCAAGGCTGTGAAAAATTGTCTTTATCGTTTAACATGTTGATCATAAAAATTCTCTGCTCTCATGCATCAGTTGTAAACACAACACAGGTTGATCCAAAAATATCCTTGTGTGTATATATATATATATATATATATATATATATATATATATATATATATATATATATACTTCCACCTCAAAATCTGCAATGGAAAGTCTAGGGATGAAGATCAGTTCTTGTGCATCCACTGCACCCTCATGTGGATGGCGAGTTGAATAGGGCAGGACGCACATGAAATTCTCCAAACAAAAAAAAAAAAAAAGGGTTGATTTGAAGATCATCAGAAGACCTGGCGTGAAGGTGGCCAGCTGCATGAGGTCAAAATATTGGCTGGGTCCGTCTCTAAAAGTTTATCTCTGAATCCTTGCAGTTTTTCAGTGTGCAGAAGACAAACCGTTTCGATGTCTTTTATGAAAAGCCCCAGCTTTGATTGAAACGCATACACAAACCGCTGTAGGGACAAACCTGACTGTTTCCATTACCTTGCATTTTAACATTGAGCTTGGTCAGATGACCAGTAAGACACAAACTGTCTGGACTCGTCCTCTTTTTTTTTTCTTTTAGCCATTTCACCTTTGTTAAAAAACTGAAAAGAAACAGTGTGTATGTGGTTTTTGACCGATTTCTGAACTAGAGAGGGAAATTACTGCTCCGTTCCACATTCCCGCTCTGCTGAACCGCCCTGAACTTGTGCCACATCGCGAATGGTTGGTGTAGACTTGGCAAACGGGCACTGATTATGAATTATGTAATATTTTAAAACATTCAATAAGTAGATTTGTAATTGACTCAACACTAACTGTTGTGGTTCGTGATTGTTTTTAGTTTGTTTGTTTTTTTTCCCCTGTTGTCGAGCCATAGGCAATCACTGAAAGAGTCATATACTATCTGGCTCGCGAGCCATAGTTTCCCGACCCCTGTATTAAACAGTATACTATAAACAACCCAATCCACACTCTCGGTTTGAGTGAACTCGTGTCATCTTTCTCATACAGTGCGTGCGGTAACCTCATCATAACTCGTGCAGTGTATGCACATCCGTTATTAAACGCTACGCCACATAGAATTGTCGACTTTCAAGCCTATTGATTGAGGAGATGAAACCTCCAGCATGAGCTTTTGAGAGACTAGACTGGTCTTTTATAGTCTTTATGAGGCTATATGTCAACATTTCTATTCTGTTACAGGTCTTTGAGCCAAAACTGCATCACTTTATTAAAACATGGAGTCTTTGCAGATCTCCACCAACTCAAATGGCTGTAAGTACAGCACTGCGTTCGCAGTATATTCATAATAATCAGGTTATTTCCATTATAATTAAGTCCAGCACAAACCTTTGCTTAAACATATACATGAGGTCCATAAGAATGCACTGTAAGTATATAGGACTGTATTACAAGATGCTGTTATCCAAGCCGACTAACGGGTGACTAACAATCCAATCATACAGCTAAATAATTCATTGCTAAGGGTATTTGTTACGCGCTCAATAGTGGCTTTTTTTTTTTCCAGTCCTGGGATTTGAAATAAACCAGAACTATTGAGCTACCACTGCATGAAATATGTCTGAAATACTCTAGAGGTTACATTACTTTAAATTGTTATGCTGGACTGCTGCTGTGGTCATTAAACAGAAACCATAAAAAAATGAGGCTAGAAGGGTCTATTTAGATTTTTGCATTTTATGGTCCAGTAGCTCTTAGCAGGCCATTAAACGCTTTGATGTTCATTAGTATGATAAAGATAAAGGGTGTGCTGTAGCTTTAAGCCACTTCTCCTATATATATATATATATATATATATATATATATATATATATATATATATATATCTTTACACATGCACAAATAAACTCACCAGCCTCTTTTTTTGCAACATGGCTGTCATCACAATGTTCCTCCATTATGAAGTTTGATGTTAATATTCACTGAAGCTCTTGACCTGTATGTGCATGATTTTATGCAGTGCGCAGCTGCCAGATGAGTAGCTGATTGGATAATTGCACGAAAGGGCAGGTGGACATGTTCCTAATGTAGAGTGAGTTTATGTGCACATGTGTAAACATCTGTAAAGGGTTTAAAGCCACAGTTTATCCTTTATCTTTAGCATGCAATGCATTTATGCTGCAGTAACTCTTAGCGGGATATTAAATGCATCCATTTGATTGATTCGTTTGCAACAATACTTGTTAATTAATTCATTCTGCTTGTTACCTGAGCCAATATTATGCAAGAAAAATGGGCTAGTGTCCAAGGTTAGAGTGGTGCGTAAGTGAGATATGACTTTAGGTAAACTCCACCCAGTGTGCATAACTCTTGCATTGCGTTCTGAATAATGCTCAAGTATGTCGTTTCACCTGAGATTTGAATACCAATGTACGTCATTTCTGTAGTATTGTACAGTAAATCCTCACTATGTGCACATACTGTGTCTGTGGTTCAAAGATGTATTAGTCAGTAAGCTGGGGTGGTGTAGATGTTCTCCCTGAGATCTTCAGCTCACTTTTCAAGTTTGTTTTGTTGGTGTATTGAAGAGCTAATTTCCTTTCACAAAGCAGTTCCATGCTGCCATCTCAAGCTGACTTCCTTATACATACATAAGCATTGCTCACTCGGGAAGCTGGTAGGATTTTGATAGACAGAAAAACAGGCTCCGTCTGGATAGACTCCATCTTGAACGTTGATGATTGTTGATTATTTCTTCAGTGTCCAGTGGGCCCTTGTCTCTCAGCAGTGTTCTGTAACAAATGGGTTATTTTATGCGTGCGGCCCAGCTGTAGAGCACAGATTGGCATAACTGAGCGGTATTTTAATAGAACTCGTGGGAGGCAGAAAATTCGATTACTATGCCACTACACAAAAGTAACTCAATTTTACCATAGACCAACGAAATAGTGAACAGAACGTAAGTTGTACTTCTTCAGTGAAGTGATTTTAATTTACTGAAGTTATTCCATTGCCAGTGCATGCACTATCCTCAGAGTTCATTAGCACTCTATCATACCGGCCAACGTGTTAAGAAAGCCGATAAAAGCATTTAATATTTATGGTAGTTTCTGTCTCACTTCTTTGTAAGTGGTATATGAATTATTTCTATTTTCTCTACTTAGAATTCTGGATGACAATCCTGTGAAAACCATCACTGTGAACACATTCACTGGTCTGAGGTCTCTCTTCTTCCTGTATGTACCCATTTTTTATTTTTTTTTTCAGCTAATTGAATCCTTTTGAACTAACCCACAGTATCGGCCTAATGTAACTAACGCTGGTTTATCGTGTAAGAACTACCGTGCCTACACAATAACCTGTTCATGCACCGCATCGACCTCGACCTCATTGGTTCTCAGTAAAAGAAACTTCATAACTCAGGTTAAATTTAAGTTAATTAAATTAATTCCCCAGTTTGTTCTCTTAAAGTTTAGAGGTGAGGAGCTGCAGCAGGGTGAAATGATTTCTGGGTGATTATAGCTCATGGAGGTGGTGGTGTGTGCAGGTCGATGGTGAACACCTCGCTCGAAAGGCTTCCTTCATCCAGGCTCTGCAAACACATGCCCTTTCTCAATTGGCTGTAAGTGTTATTATTTTCTCTCTTTTTTCCTCTTATATAAAATTGTTCATTCTGTCTGTTCATATCTTCTGTGTTTTATTCTTAGTGTCTAAAGGGCCAATTCCAACCAATCAGAAGCCACACCTGATTCCACCTGTTTAATCAGTTGTTCTTGGCTTTCAATAGATTCAGGTGTGGCTTCTGATTGGTTGGAATGAAAACCTGCACCCACACCGGCCCCTTTCCGGATAAGATCGCCCACCCCTGTTCTAGAATTATTATCGTCAAACTATTCCAGGTAGTTTCAGTAGTGCGCCCTCTGTTGGCGAATTCAGTGTCTAATATTTAGCTATAGCTGGGTGTGATATTAGACGGAAAGTCTATCATCTAACATCTAAACGCTAGACGTGTGACGCAAACACACATACACGCTATATACACACACTATACACAAATTTTGAAACCCTTTCATTCAAAGCACCAAGCGCTAAACGTGTCGTTCTGTCATTTGTCCTTTTGTATCAAAGGTCTTTTGTCTTCTATTTATTTTTAGTTTCTTCTGCTTGTAGTTAGCATGATGTGGCCTGGTATGAAGCAGACCTACTGTTACCACCCTGAAGTGGAATATTTTCCAATAACAGCACAAGCATTTTATTCCTTACCAGCTTTATTCCTTGCAGTTTTTTGTTTGTTTCTTGTTTTTCTTTGTTTTGCTGGTTACTTGTTATCAGTTTAAAGGATTTAACGTTGTGGAACAACTGTGAAATAAGTTACTTCCTTCCTTTTTTGTGACTTATTTTGTAGCAGCTATAAAAATAAATAAATAAATAAATAAATAAACGTTGTTTACCGGTTTCTCTTTTTTATTTTCTCTTGAAGTAAAACAGTAAGACAAAAAGCACAGCTTGTCACTTCCAAAGCCCACTGTCCTGAAGACTTCCCTGGGTCCCAGAGCTTAAAGTTACAGGTTAACCTCTGACTGGTAAACAAAGTGCTGGCGATGGAAACAATACTTCCAACAATGCTAAACACCTCCTCACAGACCATTCTCACACACGTTTTTAACCTGTCTGTGTGAGGAGTTCAGCATGCAAGTCCCTGTGCAAGTTACTATAGAAGAGAGAAATAAGTCAGAGCCGCTGGTATAAAAAATTCAACACCTTCTATCAGAATCACAAATTCACCAGCACTCTGCTATAAATGTCTGTAAAAATCCAACATATTTTATTTACAACTCATCTTAAAAAAAAAAAACGAAAGAAAGAAAAAAAAACTGCAATGTTTTGGCAGTAAATAACAATTTAATTAAAACCTTTTGAATTCATGGTTAATTTAAACCCCCACTGTGGTTGGAACAATAGACGTGTCAAAGCAAAGCTTGTGGGGGCATTTAGTTTCTGGAGCAGTGGCTTCTGTTGGCAGTCTAGTTCTCTTCATGGATATATCCTGGTCTAATGGTGACTTTTCATTGACATATCTTCATCAGCCCATTTTCCCTGACCATTTCCACAGCTGTGAGCTCAGGTCATGTGTTTCACAGATATAATTCAGATCAAAAAAGTGTATACCCATGTGTATACGGTATTCATGTCTGTCCTGACCAGCAAATTCGAAACATCTGCAGTAAACTCCAGAACTCGAGGACTGGTTACAATAAAGCATACATAACTGATGTAAATAAGACATCCAGCTGTAGATATGAATACAAACTGTGAAATGATTAATGTTTTTCAAATCCTACAATAGCAAATATCAAACGGCATGATTGAGGTTTTCGATTATCATTCTCGGCGTATATAATGTTATAAATATTAAACAGCATGATTGATGAGGTGTGATTTAAATCAGTGTTTCCCTGTTATGGTGTTTGGCACCTCTTGCACTTGCGTTTGAGTATTTTCCCTGCATTAACGCCCCTGAGTAAGCTCATTACCAATCTCTTTGTCGATCTTAATGGGTGCTTTAAATGTGCAGTAAGATGTACAATGCCGAGCGCCCAGAGTGCAGAATCAGGAAACAATGCGCCTGAGATTAGAATGAATATCAGTAACAGACCTGTCCTCTAGCAAGTTCTCACTGAGCGTGTATATCAGACAAGAGAAATGGCAATACTGTCTCTCTGTACCTGTCTTTCTCTCCCTCTCACTCCTCTATCAGTCGTACCATGCGTGTAAATGGAGGCTGGGAAATAAGAGAATAGGTTTCAAAGCCAGTCGATTCTGTGAATGTAATCAGTGAGATTACATTTCCAGGGTAGACTGAGAGTCATGTCTAGGGTTTGATTTCTGATAAAACCCAGTGGCTTTTTTGTTCCCCGTGAGAAATAAGGCATGTATATCAATTTTCAGACATTTTGGATTTATGGGGCAGAGGGAAAATCATGTAGACTTTGAGCGTGGCCTGTAGCGCCACCTATGGGCTCGTGGGCCATTTGTGGTGCGGGAGTTACTCGTTCTTGCAGTATGAATGTGTCAAATTTAAAAAAAAAACAAAAGGTATTGGGCACTTTAGGGAGATAAGGAGAATAATAATAATAAGAAGAAGAATACTAACAATAACAATAGGTTTCCTCATGAGGGAGGAATCCTAATCAAACGTATGTGAAATGATTCCTTTTATTCAAACCTGCAATAGCAAATATTCTAAATTATTTGTTCATATTAATTTCTTTCACAATTGTAATATTAGGCCATTTTTAAGTGTGGCTTCTTTTATATAAAGTTGGAATCAAACCATACCTGACCTATGCTTAGGTTACTAAGACGCACTGTAATGTATACCTCTAATGAAATTCCATGTCGTAAAACAAATAAAAAAAAAAAACCATAAGCATAAACTATTACAGCCTGCATAACCAATACACCTAACCAAGACATCTGATTTCAGTCATGTTTGTCTTGGCTGTAGGTGTGCACCCGGCACATTGTGTTCAGACGAAACCATTGTCCGTCGCTTATTTTTCTTTCTAAAATACATATTTAGGAAGGAACTCGGAACGCTGCTGTAATTGCTTTTTTTTTCGTGTAAAACTGCGTGTGTGTTATTTTATCTAACAGAAAGAAAAAAAAATCTACTGTGACTCATTTGCAAAAAAATGTCATAATTAAACAAATATGACTTTTAACTTTAGTGTCTTTTATGTCTTGTAAATGTCAAGGCCAGTCAGCTAACGGATATACGGCATGATTGAAGTTTTCTATTGTAATTCTCTCTGGTGCTCACTTTTGCTCTGTCCTATGTGTCTGTGGCATATGTCATGTTCACGTGTATTCACGTTTTGTGTTGCATTGATCGATAATACAGAGGTGACATCTGGTAATGAGTTTTGCAGATACAGCGTGATTGATGAGGTGTGATTTAAATCAGTGTTTCCCTGTTATGGTGTTTGGCATCTCTTGCACTTTAAATTAGAGTATTTTCCCTGCATTAACGCCCCTGAGTAAGCCCTTGAGTAATCTCTTTGTCGATCTTAATGAGTTCTTGAAATGTGCTCTGAAATGTACAGTGCCGAGGGCACTGAGTGCAGAATCAAGAAACAATACGCCTGAGATTAGAATGAACTAGATACGTAAACTTCGTCACGACAAACTTTAATGTTGGCTTGAGAAAGCAAGTCTGAAAGATACATAGAGTGCCAATTGTTATAGAGTTGATTAGATATAGATAGATAGACAGATAGATAGATAGATAGATAGATAGGTTGCTAGGCTATTCTGGGTGTTTGCTAGGCGGTTGCTAGGGTGTTGCTAGGGTGTTCTGGGTGGTTGCTAGTGTGTTGCTAGGCAGGTTGCTAAGGTGTTCTGGGTGGTTGTTAGGGTGTTCTGGGTGGTTTTTAGCGTGTTGCTAGGCGGGTTGCTAGGGTGTCCTGGGTGGTTGTTAGGGTGTTCTGGGTGGTTGTTAGCATGTTGCTAGGCGGTTGCTAGGGTATTCTGGGCGGTTGCTAGGGTGTTGCTAGACGGTTGCTAGAGTGTTCCGAGTGGTTGCTAGGGTGTTCTGGGTGGTTGCTAGCGTGTTGCTAGGGTGTTCTAGGTGGTTGTTAGCGTGTTTCTAGGCTGTTGCTAGGGTGTTCTGAGTGGTTGCTAGCATGTTGCTAGGCGGTTGCCAGGGTGTTGCTAGGGTGTTGCTAGGCGGTTGCTAGGGTGTTCTGGTTGGTTGCTAGGTGGTTGCTAGGCTGTTGCTAGGGTGTTCTGAGTGGTTTCTAGTCGGTTGCTAGGGTGTTCTGGTGGTTGCTGGGGTGTTCTGCGTAGTTGCTAGTTAGGGATGATTGCTAGTCGGTTGCTAGGCTGTTTCTAAGGTGTTGTGGGTGGTTACAAGGGTGTTTTGAAGATAGACAGCATCCCGACACGTCTGGTGCTAGACAGCGTCCCAACACTTTCAGGCTTCAGGCCGTGTGCACTGAGCTGTGTGAGAGTTTTGACGGTTGGAGTCAGGCTCTAAACGTTCCCACAATGTAAGTGAATGGGAGTTTTTGGGGTTTTTCATCATCCACAATGAGAATACCGGGAGTCCCATCAGTTGGGAAAAATATAGCCTGAGCAGTGTGATCAGCCTGCAGGACTGTGCTGAGTTTCTTGGAAGTAGCTTGAAAGCTCAAGGAGTTATAACAGTCAGAAACTTTTAATGCAAGTCAATGGGAATTTTGGCCACTTTGAGCTTCTGTACCCGGAATTCCGATCACTTCCAAAAGATATAGCAACTCGAGTCACAACAGGCTGAAGGTCTGTCCCGGGTTTGGTGCATGTAGCTTGAAATCTCTGGGAGGAGTAGCAATTTAATTTTTTGGCTCTCAGAAGAAGAAGAATACACTCATAAAGCAAAACAGTATGTTGACTTTCTCAAGCCAACATAATAACAGTTACAAACCTGTCCTCTAGCAAGTTCTCACTGAGCGTGTATATCAGACAAGAGAAATGGCAATACTGTCTCTCTGTACCTGTCTTTCTCTCCCTCTCACTCCTCTATCAGTCGTACCATGCGTGTAAATGCAGGCTGGGAAATAAGGGAATAGGTTTTAAAGCCAGTCGATTCTGTGAATGTTACACAGTGTCTCATCGGTGAGATTACATTTCCAGTGTGGACCGAGAGTCATGTCTAGGGTTTGATTACTGATACACGCTGAAGGACTGATGGTCCTGTGATGACTTTTAGAGAAATGCACAATGTGAATGTGAAGGTGTTGATTCATTTTCTACCACAGCAGCTCTGACGATAGTTCCGGCTCTAAGGTTTATATTATCAATGCGCTAATTCTAACACCAGTCCATACAGGATGGTGCAGAGTTCTTTTGTGATCGTTGCGATCAAAAATGCAACTACCTTAAAAATAAACAGCTGACACTGGACACTCCTTCCTAAAACGATAAATAAACATCCTTTTAAATCCATTTACTGGAGTGCCGACCATTAACTGGTCGGCACTCCACGTAGTGCCATAGTACTGTTGTCATACTACATTTCCCATCCTGCACTGCGGCCTACAAACATCGCCGCCATGGACCGCGATTCCCAGAATGCTCACCTTCATTCTAATCACACACTCCTGTATCCAGTCTCTCACACTCACTCCACAGTATAAAGAGCCTGTTTTCAAACGATGTCTTTGCGAAGTATTGAGTGTACTCACCATGCCAAGCCTGTGTTCGTGTTTCGGTTCATCTTTTTTGATCTTGCACCTAGTCTCTCGTTTCGTGTTTTGCCTTGCCTAGTTTATGCCTAGTTTGCCGATTGCCTGACCTTTTGCCTGTTTATGGACCATGCTTTTGCTTACCGATTTGGATTTGTCTGCCTGCCTCTCTTTAATAACGCTCTTATCCGCAATCGCACCCACCCTAGCCTCCATTACATCCATTACGTAATACGTATCATGTGACATCATCACAACGCGCATTCAGTCAAAGCCCCCTTCGATTTACATGCGTCGAACACGTCAAAGACCGTGCAGTACACTTCTGTGCAATTGCAATTTCGCCAATGTGTCACGTTAAAATGAAGGATACGGAAGCAAGCGCAGATCTTCAAACATTTAATAAACAAACAAACAAACAAACAAACAAACAACAAAACTAAGACAACTAGGCAGAATACTGTGGCTAAGGCTAAACATGAACTAGGAAACAAAACATGGTACAGGGACAAAGGTGAAGTTAGACAATACGTAAGACGAGGAAGCGGTACAAAAAGTGGCTATATATAGGAGTGCTCGTTAAACAGAAACGTGATACATGTGCAGGTGGTCATGTGACAGTGATGTAGTATGGTGCAGTGGCTGCTGGGAAATGAAGTCCAGAGTTACCACCTTGATAGATGACGCAATGCAGGTAGCTTTGTGCAAAAAAAAAAGCACAGAAAAACAGAAGCAAAATTATTTTTAAAATCTGTACCAATCTGCGTTGGTAATGCTTATAACATATTGTATGAAAATGATGGAGGCTGATACACCATGCAATCAATGTCAGTGGTAGCTCAGTGGTTAATATAGTGGACTCCGGTTCGGAAGGTTGTGAGTTCACGTTCCAGCACTACGCTTACGTACGTAAATGAAAAATGCAATCCATCTAACTGTCCATGTAAACGTCAAATACAATCCATCCAGTTACCGTACATGCAAAAAAAGAGAAGATTTCCCTTCCTTTTCAAAATATAAAACACATGGAGAATGAGAATGCTGTAGGAGTTTGCCAAGCCAAATTTAAATAAGCTTGCTTTGCAAACAGTGAGAGCTCTTGTACACCTTTCTGGATTCATACAGTATCGACAGTGTATAAAGTGCCTTAACGATAATAGGTGTACTGAAACCCAAATGCATTTTCCCCATGACATATCACGTTTAAGCACTGGGTTGAAGAAGCTAGTAAAATGACAAATGGTGCTCTAAGCTTGTCCCTCGTGTGGAGGTGCGTACAATGTCGGAACAGCGTGTTCTCATTTACTTACTATAATTTGCCGCACTGACTGTACTGTACGTATGTCAGAGAGGTTTGGGGATGATATAACGTAAGATGTTTCCTAATTCACTGCTATGTTTGCAAACTTTTAACTAATGTGCTGTAAGCATCCTTTAATTAAATTTGTTTGGCTATCAGTTTTCTTTATTAAATTGCTTTCCCTTCCCCCCCCCCACCCCCTTTTGCTTTAAAAGGGACTTTGAAGGGAATTGCATTCAGAGGCTGAACTCCTCCACCTTGCTGTTCTGTGATGACCTCACTGTGCTGTGAGTAAGAGGAAAAGAGAGACAGAAAGGCAACAGACATCTGGAGATAATGAATGGAAGGGTAGAAGGAAACAGCAGGGGAAATAACAATGAAGAGACTTAAGGGGCGAGACTGTGTGTGTGTGAGAGAGAGAGAGAGTGAGAGAGAGAAAAAGAGATGTTCTCATCCTATTGGTGAATTTGAAATTGAATTCTCTAATTATGTAAATGAGATTGATGGTGAAGAAAAATATTAATATTGTCATATAACTGGTCTATATTTATCATAAAAGCCTGTGTCATGTCTCCTGCTGTTTTGGGCATATTACCTGGGACAGCATCAAGGCATATCTCAACAAATCCTTCATTTGGGCAAGAAATTACTTTGTAAACCTTACAGGAACATACAGGTCCTGGTTTCATCTGCACTCTCAGGCTGGTCCCATCAACTCCACTCAAGCAGGCCTTAATGGTTTTTCATCATCGCAGCCTGGCAGGGCATGCTGTTCCAGAAGTGAAAAAGTTTAAATAAATAATCTTAAAAAAAATAAAATAATGATAAATAAATGGTTATAGTTTCCATTCATACCACAGTGGCATTGCCTTTCTACACCATTACCTTTTCTTCCACTGAAACTGAAGTGAATTGGTCTCTCAATAAAAGCCAATCATTTCACAGTCCTTCACTCTGCTCTTCGTCCTAGATCACTGCGAGCGAATCACATCAAGAGGCTTCCGGAAAACACTTTTCAATCGCTACGTGTGTTGGGAGAGCTGTAAGTGCGAGCGCGATGTCTATTTCACTGAGTGTTCAGATCTTATGTGAGACATATTTATTAACGATCCTAATATTTCTGTGGATTCCACAGGGACCTTTCCAGAAACCAAATTAAAGAGCTGCCATTGAACGTCTTCAAGGGTCTGCAGTCTTTACAGATATTGTATGTTTTCTTTTTGGAACAAATGAAATCGCTGAATTGAGGATTTGTAAATATGTGCACTTCGAGGGCTTCATAACATGGAAGCCTGTTTGTGAATAGTCCGACCATTCCATATACCACTGTTAAAATTGGGAAAGATCCAGTTGTAAAGATTCCATTGCTTACGAAGGTGCAGATAAGAAACTACCATGACTGGGTGGTGATAGCAGTTACCTTTTAATACTTAATAATTAGTGACTAGTTTATGGCTATAAATCAGACTTAAATACTGTAAGCATACCCCTCTGCCATGTCATCACACCCGAGAGGCTAAATAACAATAAAAATCCACAAAAGTCTGTGAAAACTCTCTGATCTAATGTCTCTAGCTCTGCAGCCAGTCTCTGGTGTGATGAGCCGCCTTCACCTAAACAATTTATAATCCACAACCGAGGACGTCAGACAGAAGCCACGATGGTCCATGTTTAGAAATCCAGCGTCACTGAACTACAGCGTTTAGCAGCACGACTACAGTCGTTTTTCCGAGTACTTAACAATAAATGCTTTGCTGGGTCTGCAATTGACGAAGCAAGAAGTGAAACTAGTCCAAAGCTAGGATTTTAAGTCTCAAACTCTTGTCTCAAGAGCACTCTGAATCTGTAGCGTTATGTATCGGATTGTAATTGTAATGGAATATCATTAACATACTGTAGTTAATTGTACCTTAAGAGGTGAGTGTTGTATACATTTATTATATCATTTGTAGGAATATTTCCAAAAACCCACTGAGCCTCATCCACCTGAACCAGTTTGATCATCTCACGCAACTCCAGTCTCTGTGAGTAAAGGATCGGTGTTTTTACAAGCCGTGTCAACGTGACCTTATAGTTTACCGTACGCTCTTATAACACTCTTTAATGCTTTAATTGTCTTTTAACTCTAATTGTCTTTAGTTCAGGGTAATCATTCTAAGCAGGACTTTAGTAGAATTAAGCTGACATACTGCACAGTGCTGTGAAAGTAGAAGAACTGCTGAAAGCTTGCGAGATACGGATGATAAGGACTGAAGGTCTGCTTACGTCCACAGGAGCCTGGAAGGAGTGGAGATCCCAGACATCCAGACCCGCATGTTCCAGTCAATGAAGAACCTCTCCTACATGTAGTTCACTGGTTTTCATTACATAACAAACCATCCACTGACATAAAACGCCAGTGTCTCTTTAATATTTAGATACGTTTTAGAATGTCTGATAATCCTGTAGAATTGGTTAATGTATTGTAAGTGCCGACATGAGTGATATTTAAATCACATTGCTTGGGTCCGTTAGTAACAGCGGTGATCTGCTGTCTCCGCAGATACTTTAAGAAATTCCAGTACTGCTCCTACGCTCCGCATGTCCGGAAATGCAAGCCCAACTCAGACGGCCTGTCGTCTTTTGAAGACCTGCTGGCGAGTGTAATCCTTCGTGTCTCCGTCTGGGTCATGGCCTTCGTCACCTGCTTTGGGAACCTCTTCGTCATTGGCATGCGCACGCTCATCCGGGCAGAGAACAACCTGCATGCCATCTGCATCAAGGTTTTGTGTTGTGAGTATTGGAGTACGATGAATTCTAATAATTCTGGGTCAAGGATAGGGGAAAAAATACGACGAAAGGAAAACAAGCAATATTCTACAAATATACCGAAAGATGATTTTTTACTCTTAATATGGCATTATTTATTTATTTGTTTGTTCATCTGTTTTTGACATAATTCTTCACTTTAGGACTTCTACCGTGACACGCAGTTATTGTTCCTGTTAACACTTTTACGAGACAAGTAGCGGAGACTACACGTTTAAACTTGATTAAAATATCTATAAAAGTATTGCACATATTATGCACAGTAATTCATGGGTTCTCCATTTTCGTGTAGCCAGAAACCCCTTTAATAGTTAAATAAATTCTAAGTATGTGTACATTAATATTTTGTCCATTTATTAGAGATATCAAGCTTTTTATTCCTGAACTTTAAACCTATAGGATACAAATTTACATTATTTTTAAGCCTGCTTGTACAGGACTCAAACAGGAAGTAAGCGCAGGAGTAAAGTCTTTATTTTCACACGAAGGTCAAAGGACTATGAGGCAGGAAACAAGGTCTAAATATAAACCTAGAGTTGAAACAAGAAATGTGAACTTAAACAGGGCATGGAAACACTGCCACTTTTAACTCGCTGAAACTTCTGTCATTTACCTAGAAATGAGGCGGGAAGCACAAAACGTAGAACGAGACTATGACATGACACTCATGATTAACTATGACACGAAACTCTCGTTTTACAATGACATGAACCTCGCGTTTTACTATGACATGAAGCACTCGTTTAACTCTGGCATGAAACACTCTAATACCGTCCGCCATGTGCAGCAACTCGAGGGGTTTAAATAACCAGTCACAATTACCTTAACTGCTGACAGCTGGTAACACTTCAAAACACACCCTCGCGCCTCCGCCAATAACTGAACAGGACGGGGACAGAACAGAAACCAAAAAAAGTGCACATGTCCGTTGTAAACAAAGTCTTATCGTTCATGCGCATTTCACGCACGTGCACGGTCAGCTGGAGAGCGCGTGTCGCCGCAGCAGCGCCATCTGCCGGCAAGATCGTGACAGAACCCCCCTCCAACGGCGGTCCTGGGCCCCTGTGTAATCTGTCCTTTGATGCATCAGGAAACCGGGCGGCCTCCACCGGGCAGCAGACAGGCGGAGCACCGCCCCCAGCGGGGCTGGGGCACTGGGCGACGTCCACCGCGGGGCTGGAGCTCGGGGCGACGTCCTCAGCGGGGTTGACCTCGGGCTGGAGCTCCGGAGCTGAGACCTCCCCGTAGGTCTCAGGCTGGAGCTCTGAGGTCGCCAGGCTGACCTCAGGCGGGAGCGCCGAGGTCGCCAAGCTGACTGTGCACGTCGCCGCCGCAGCGCCATCTGCCGGCGAGATCGTGACAGTTTCAGTTATTGAGGTTTGGATTCAGTTCAGGTTTAGATTTGGCTAAGAACTATATGAACTTAATAATGAATGTAATAACTTTGATAATGTTGGGTTGTGACTTCCACCATTTTAAAAAAAAAAAGAAAAGAAAAGAAGGGAATGTGTCATGGACCGCACTTTGAAAGCCAATGCGCTAATTATTTCAGAGAAAAAAAAAAGACTTATTTTCTTCTATTTTTTTTAAAGACCTACCACAGGTGCAAGTCGACTCCATTTTTACAAAAGTTGTCTATCTGTACTCTTATTTATAGCATGGAACATCCTCGACAACTACAATCCCTTACGTTCATGACACCTGATATCCATGAATATGTTTCACGGAGGATCCTGTTTTCAAGTGGCCTCAGGAATATTTGAACATCTCCAGTGCCTTGTATATGGCTTTGAAAATGTACCCTTAATATTCAGTAAGAGTGGTTATTTAGCAGTGCAGATGGTGCAATAAAAGAACTGCCTTGCTCTGGTCTATCTCACATTCCACATATGAGGACAGGAGTCAAACAATTTCCTGCTAGACCGATAATTCCCTCAGAGACTCCCTGTATCTACTTTCCATCTCTGTCTGTTTCTCTCTCTCTCTCTCGCTGTCTCTCTCTCTCTCTCTCTCCATCTATCTTTCTTAATAACCTAGCATGCCTCTATAGGTGACGTTCTCCCGATTTGTCATGTTGTCACTGAGAGTTCCCATGTCTTGACAGAAGTTCTGTAATCTTGTGTAATCTTGTCAGCCCTCCTGATCCTCTCCTAGGCCTTAGATTCCATCATATTACGTCCCTGAATCATGCGCTATTTTCTCGTCTTTTCTCTTCATTCCCCTGGAAAATAGATGTCAGTGCTTTCAAGCTGGCACCATTAACTGTAGCAACCTTTTTGTCAAGTGGCAGGACTCTGAAATATCGAATCGCGTAAAGAAGGGATGATTCGTGTAGTCCAGCTGTCTTCCCCGCTCTAGAATGCAGGACTGGAAAGGTTAATTAAAGGTCATTTTGCAACACATTGATTAGTGTACAATTTATGGTGTTTATGAGAGCGCTGAGCGATGTCCTACTGAAATGACTGCTCTTCCACGAGCAGAACTTTGTGTTCTGATGTGAAATACTAAGAAGAAATACGCCTCTTTAGACCGGAGTTACCGAGTAAATATTTTTGCAGTGTACCGGGACAACGCATCGCTCGAGCGGACAAAATAATCTACGGTATCAATTAATTCTCTATATTTTCCTGTCTTGTGATGCATCACTGGCAACACTTCGCCATCTCTGAGTTATTACTAACATGTCAAGCTTGTCAAGTAAGGAATAAAACATGACAGGGCATGCTGTTGTAGGGAAATAATCAGTGACAGGGTGGTGTGATACGTCCTGATGCGAAGGTGGGTTACTGTTAGCAGTATTATTTATTTATTTTTAATAACAGCATGTCCCACAGTTTATAAGACAAAACACACAGCTTGTCCTGGTCGTCTGTCGTGAAGGCTTTCCCATGGCGGGAAATTTCTTTATTTGTAAATTTCTTAAATGTGCTATTATTCGGTTGGGATTACGTGAATCGTCTGCCGCACAAAGCCCTGTGAATGATTTGTTACTAAATAAATGATAACGTATCAGTGCATTGATGGAAATTTGTCAAAACCTTCTGACCAATCAGATTTGAGAGTTCAACAGCACCACCGTATAACAGACTTATGATCAACAATATACAGTACATTCATCCTGGTCAGCTCCCTAGATTACCACGTTTTGATTATCCATCCATCCATTTTCTGTACCGCTTATCCTAGATAGGGTTGCGGAGAGCTTGGGGCACAAGGCAGGGAACACCTTGGACGGGGTGCTAACCCATCGCAAGGCATAATCACACACACTGTGGACAATTTAGAGATGCCAGTCAGCCTACAATGCATGTCTTTGGACTAGGGGCAGAAACCGGAGTACCTGAAGGAAACCTCCGAAGCATGGGGCGATCATGTGAACTCACAAAGGGCGGAGGTGGGACTTGAACCCCCAGCCTCCGCCCAACAGGTGCGAGGCAGATGTGCTAACCACCACGCCACTACGTTTTCATTATATCCAGTCAGAACTGTATTGCTCTGTAGTTTCTATCTGTTTGTGCCTTTTTATATCTTTATGCCATCATGCTTTCCCTTCCTCTTTCCATGACACCTTCCCTGCAGGTGCAGACTGCCTGATGGGCATTTACCTTTTCTTTGTGGGCATCTTTGATGTAAAGTTCCGTGGAGAGTACAACAAGAACGCCCATGTGTGGATGGAAAGCCTTGAATGTCGCACCATCGGCTTTATGGCTATGCTGTCCTCCGAGGTGTCTGTCATGCTCCTCACCTACCTGACCCTGGAGAAGTTTCTGGTCATCGTCTTCCCACTGAGTCACCTAAGGCCGGGGAAAAATCAAACGTTCATCATTTTGGCTGTGATCTGGCTCATAGGTATCACAATTGCCGCTGTGCCTCTGCTCAACGATGAGCTCTTCGGGAACTACTATGGACGAAACGGCGTCTGCTTCCCTCTGCACTCTGAACGTGTGGAGAAACCTACAGCAAAGGGATATTCCACCGGCATATTTCTGGGTGAGTGACGAGAACATGTAAAACTTGTATGAAATGCAACTTTATAATGCTGTATATCTAATGGAAATGTGAGTGTTCTCTTCTCCGCTGTGCTCTGTGTAGGACTCAACCTAGTAGCCTTCCTCATCATCGTCATCTCTTACTCCAGCATGTTCTACTCCATCTACAAGACGGGCATTAATGCCACAGACCTGCGCAGCCGGCTGCACAAGGACGTGGCAGTAGCCAACCGCTTCTTTTTCATCGTGTTCTCCGATGCCCTCTGCTGGATCCCCATATTCCTGGTCAAAATTCTCTCACTGCTTGAGGTGGAGATTCCAGGTATATGCAGGAAACACCCCAAATTTCCATCAAACATGATTGCATTCCTTTTGGTATTAGCACTAAACACTTTCAACTAAACACTGAATCAATTGTTGCAGTCCAGTTCTCCTAATAGTCCTTGCATAAGAAACAATCGCAAGTAATTCCAGTTTGAATCTATAACCTGTAATTAAAGCTTCATATCTTCTGTGGTCTCTCTGGCTCCATATTTAAACTGTTCCGTAGTATAATATAAGTAAATTATAGTATCGTTAATATGATAAATTTAGTCTGCACAGACCAGATGTTTCAGTCTATAACAAACTCTGATGAAACTCTGATGGGAGCCTTTTCAAACTGAAGATTTTCCTAAATTGTATGAATTGTGTTGAAGGTTTTCACCTCTTTTTACTTATTTTGTTTGATGCATTGTATTCATACATACCTTGATGTTCTGACATCTAAAAAAAAAAAAAGAAAATCTGCATATGTATCAAATGATTAGATGTATGAATGGGAAAATACAGCGAGGTCCATAAGTATTTGGACAGCTATACAATTTTCGGTATTTTTTTTATCTCTGTACACCGCCACAACGGATTTGAAACGAAGCCATCGAGACGGGATTGAGGTGTAGACTTTCAGCTTTAATTCGAGGGGTTTAACAAAAAAATATCACATTAACCGTTTAGGAATCACAGACAGGGCACTGGCCCAATCCCATATATGGAAAATCCCGCCTTGCTCAGCAAATTCCCGAGCAAGCAAAAAACATAGCAAGCATCTGGTGCACCTGGAAACTGTTTAACTCCGTCGGCCTGTTTCGACAGTGACATCTGTTGGATTTCTAAAAAACTGCCACACATTTATGTTGCTCAGTTTGTGAGACGTGCACTTTTGTTCTATCGACTTCTCCCTGTTTTCTTCATTTCCCTTTAAGGAACCATCACATCTTGGGTGGTAATATTCATCCTTCCTATCAACAGTGCCTTGAACCCCATCCTGTACACCCTGACTACCAGCTTCTTCCGAGAGCAGGTGGAGCTGATGCTGTGCCAGTGGCAAAGGCGCTCCACCCTCAAAAAGGAGCGTAAGTGCTTGTCCAGCTCAGTCATCGACACTGAAAAGTCACGACGCCCCTACTGCACACGCGACTTCGTGCCACGGACATCCATCTTAAACTTTAAGGGCAGTTTCAGATGAATATATATTCTATGAGTTCATAAACTGATGGAAAAGAGGTTTGGTTCCCCAAGTGGAGCTTGGAGATGTGCTGATACTGTGCCTTGGCTTGGTTCTGCTTGACGTCGATTTGTATGTTGATCCAAGAAATGGTCTGCACTTATATAGCGCTTTTTAACCTTAGCAGTTCTACAAAGCGCTTTACACTGTTTCGCATTCACCCGTTCGCACACACACACTCACACAGCAATGGCAGCAGAGCTACCATGCAAGGTGCTAGCCTGCCATTTGGAGCAAATTGAGGTTCAGTGTCTTGCCCAAGGACATTTCGGCATGCGGTGTCATGTGGTCCGGGGATCGAACCGCCAACCCTGTGATTAGTGGACAACCCGAGCCACAGCCGCCCAGCAGTGGATACGTACACATAAAACCCGAGGCAACCTCAGTACGAGCAAAGAATGGGACTTGTACTGGACATACCACAACTTTACTAGACATGAAATTCATGTACACAAAATATATTTGACAGAACTTTGATCGTTACCAAGCAACTAGCATCTTACCGAGTAATTAAATGGACGGCTTTCTCCAAAAGACATGCAGTTAAGCTGTTTTTTTCTACTGATACCTCATGCAAGTTTCTCATAAGCGTTAGGAAAAGGCTACTATGAAATGTATAACTTTATTTAAATGTTCATAAAATAGCATAACGCATTATGAACGCCCAGTTCATAACGCTGACACAAAGTCACAGTTGCAGGTGTCCTAAATCATGCTTGTTATTTAACAAATAATTGATGTATCATTATTTCAGTATACTCATTATTTTGACTGAGTAACACAGTCTTAAGAGTTATTCTCTCAACATATTTCGACATATTATCTTGAAATAAATCAGTTGTTATTCAGTTGAAATAACGGCATAGCACTTTTTTTTTTTTTTTACGCAGCTTGCATGTAATTTTTAAAGAATAATTTGAACAGAATTAATAAAGATTTATGTATTGTGCAAAACTGTCACATCCGCATTGATTATGTTCCCATTGGCCTACCATATTCTGACCCCGCCGCCTTTTTTTATGCTTCAGTTTCCATATATGGTCATTGTTTCTTGTTCTCATTACTTTGTTGCCAAGGTTGTTAATTACTTTCACCTTCCGCTTGCTAGAACGGTCTAATTAGTCTATTTAAACCCTCCTGTTCCTCTTGAGTTTGTGAGGTCCTGCATGAGCACAGCTGTATTACTAAGCACTGGTCTTTAGGCCTGTTGCTAGTCTTTGGATTTTTTTTCCCCCTCTTGATACCACAGAACCAGGAGTTTGTAAGGAAGTCATGCTGGCTGCTGGCTGCTGGCTGCTGGTTTCTGGGTTACTCTGCTGTGTCGTTGCTAAACTGGGTTGGATTCCTGTCTGGTGGACGGACTCCATTTTCTGCATTAACCCTAGTAAATGTGCTTTTAGTAGGTATTTGCATCTTGTGTCCTGCAACTGTCCTCTCTTACGCTGCATGGTAAAGAGTCTATTTAGATATCTTGTGTTTGTATTAAATAATAATATATTTATGAATCTGAAAAACTTTGACCCTGCCCATAATCTCTTAAAAGTACAACGCTGAAGAATATACTGTACATTTCAGAAATCCCTTTTAGTAACTTTGAAGCTTTTTATTATTATTATTATTTTTCTTCCCATTGTTCTGTAATGTATTTTTATAATGTTGAGTTACATGGATTTTTATGTTGCATGTTTTGTTGCTTATTTATATATGTAACAAGTTATATATAATTATGTATATATAATTATATGTATATAAATGTTATATATAATTATGTTGTCTCGATAAGCAATTTTATTCATCCCTGTAATGAAATCAGCTCCAAATACTTTTTTTTTTTTTTTTTTTTTAATCAGTTTTTTTTTTTATTTCATTGCATCTTGTTTTCTAATAATATTAAAGTATTTCTGTTACAATAAAATTTTAAAACATACATGTATAAATACATCAGCTGTCAGGGTTACTGAAAAATACCTTCATCAGAAACGAGTTAGCATCTGCATTCTGCACAGGTAGTGGAGATTGGAGTGAAGGCCCTTTCAGGGAAACACAGCAGACACTTAACTGTCAAAAAGAGTCAGTCTCCCCAGACTGTAATGGTCTCATTCTGCCATGGTTTCTTGCATTCTCCTGCATGAGATGTTTCATGGGCGCTAGAAAATTCCATCGTACTGTTTATTCTTGGCAACCAGGGATGCACTCTTAGAAAAAAGGCTTCCATCTAGCATTCAAGGAATGAACTGGATGTAGTATCTTCCTAGTGCAAGGAACAGTGTACGTGCTGGTTGGAGTCAAGCAGCTTTCTTAAGATTCTAGGTACAAAGAGAAGAATTATTAAAGGAAACGTTCACATTGAAAGACGTTAAATGTGCTTGTATTGAAATGTTTGTGATGTGCTTGATGATCCTGGTGCTAATTTGTTGGTGATGCATTTTCATTATACTTGTGAGAAGTTAGCGGTTGTCTGACGTCACAAGGATGCATTGCTAACACAGTTACGACGGAGTTCGATAAAAGAACGAATTTAAACTATCTCAAACATAATATGTAACGGTCTGATTTTAAGGTTAGCTCCTAAATAGCGAAGAGCAAGACCTTTAATGATCCATCACAGCAGTTTTGCAGTCAAGTTTGCACAAGCATGGATGAAAAAGCTTTTGATAAACATTTGATAAGTGCTTTTAATTCTAGGTTAAAATCATAGCTGTTTGCTTTTGGGTCTGACTGAGCCCTTCTTTCTTTTAATCTTACATCATTTTTCCCCACCTCCCTATTAATCTAATCTCTTTATGCAGTGCCATCATCAGTGTCATCGTCATCATCATCATTATTACTATTATTATTATTATTATTATTCCTACTACCACTAGTCTTTTGAATTACAGCACTTGATGAAAGTTTGAATGTTTTTAAAATGTTCTGTGTAAATAAATTTGGCTTGACTGTGGGTTTAAAAAGCAGGGATGTGTCTTATGAATATGGAGGACGAAAAAATTACTTAATTATAAGTAAATAAATGAATGCAGGAATGAATAAATTAAGAAAGAAAAAAAAATTGCCAAAATAAATGTTGGTTGTTGTATGGAAATGTAGAAATAAATTCAAGGCATTCATTTAATTATGCCCTTTTTCATGACCAAAATGAATGAGTTAATGTATTTATTCACACATTTATTTGTTTGTTTATACTTCACGTACGTCAGTTTTCGTCCCCCATTTGGGAACGAGTCAGTTCTTTGATTCGGCTCTTTTAGTTGCCTCTTTGATTCAGCTCTTTGAGTCGGCTCTTTGATTCAGCTCTTTCAGTCGGCTCTTTTAGTTGCCTGTTTGATTCAGCTATTTTAGTCGGCTCTTTTAGTTGCCTCTTTGATTCAGCTCTTTTAGCCGGCTATTTGATTCAGCTCTTTGAGTCGGCTCTTTTAGTTGTCTCTTTGATTCGGCTCTTTTAGTTGCCTCTTTGATTCGGCTCTTTTAGTTGCCTCTTTGATTCAGCTCTTTTAGCCGGCTCTTTGATTCAGCTCTTTGAGTCGGCTCTTCGAGATGAACGTTAGGAGTCGACTCAAAGATTTGAATTTGGAAATTTAACAGGCAAGAAATAACGGGAGGTATAATCGGACTAGTTTATGAAGAACATGTTAGGAGGGTCACTAATGTTACAGCAGGTAACAAAGATATCTGGGGAAAATTCGGGGTAAAAAAAAAATTTAATCTTTCACTTTACTTTGAAAACAGCCAAGTAGAAATATTATCCAAACTTGTGAACCTGGGTATTTCTGTTACTCATTGCGGTATACCTAATAAACTGGCAAGCCTTCTTCAGGGGATATAGTGATGATATGTAGTTAGGCTGGGATTAGGGGCAGGTGGCGCGCTGGTGCTCTGCCAGTGAGAGGGAGAGAGGAGGAAGAGGAAGAGGAGGAGGAGGAGGAGGAGGAGGACGCGCGCTGCGGGGGCGCGCAGTGCCGCGCTCATGGCCCAGTTGCGTCGGAGCCGCAGCTCTAAGCGCGCACCAGCTCTATGTACTCGGACCGTAACATCAGACCAGAGGATGCTGTAGAGCTCGTTTTCTCCTACGGTAGGTCTCGTGTTTATTCCATATTTTACAGAAATGATCGCAGTGACGCGATGGTGAGGCTGCAACCTGTTGCGCACTTTCAGTATTTCATTAAAGCTGCAGCATCCTAAATATAGAGACAGTAGATACATCACCAAGTCTTGTCCACACTTTAAAGCATCCCTTTCTCTGTCTGGCTCGTGCACTGAATCTGAAACTCTTGCTTTTACTGTTTGTGAGGTTGAAGGAACAATGTGTGGGTGGATCTCCTTCATAAATAAGGACAAGTATAGACTATAAAATCCCTCAGGAGCTTTCTCACTTGGTTAATATGTCACCTTGTGTCTGTTTTGGAAGTTACAGAGCACTGGCCATAACAGCAACCCACATCCTATAATAGATTCAAAAGTATTGCAGGTGTAACTGACCCCCAAAAAATGTTCAAATGAATCATTCAGATGAATCACACGAGTTAAAAGACTGAAGTTCATTTTAAAATCTACAAAAAGGCATATCATATGAAAGAATTTAAACTTCAGTAGAAGTCACTCTTAAAAATCATGTATACCTCATTTAAAAAGTGCATGATGTAGTGGCTGGGTCTAACTGACTTTTAGAGCAATAAATATTTACCAGCCATTACCTGTGTTTATATGGAACGTTGACCTTGCATCAACATTTTACATATCAGAACCCCAAAAACTAGAGCAAAGGGAAGTTTAAGTGTGTTATGTAAACTGATAAAAATCCATATTATTAATGGTTGTTACTTTATTCAGTAGAAATGCTCTTCTTGTTTCTCAGGCAACCAGATATGTGTGTTTAGTGCTCCGCTATAAATATGCGTGTGTGGGCTGTATAGCTGGATAGCAGCGCTGATACCAAGCATTTACATAATCGTGTTCCTTCCCTGTCCTTTACTGCGCAGTGTTCTTTTTCGTGTTCATCCGCCTGCACAAATTTCCACCGAATCTCTTGCTGCTGCGAGAGTTAAAGCTTGTAACTCAACCCTAGGCCAGTCTATCACGATGTAACACACGCACAAAAGTGACACAGTCCCTGTCACATAACTATAGCGTGTCATGTCATTTTGAGTCAGTTGACACCCGCGCAAAGGTGTAACGCTCCATTGTTTGCCTGGCGTGTTTCCTTTTCCTGTCCAAAAAAGGGATGGACAATGAGCGTTTGTTATGCGTATCGATGACCGATGCAAGACGAACATAATCACCTGGCTGTAACTGGATACTTAGGTACAGAGCCTAAGATCAAGACAGGCTTTGCACCTGCTTCCCTGTGCTGCTATTGGCTAATGGGACTTTATATCCTCCTCTGAATAGGCACTCTGTGTTTGTATTTGCTGAAATGCGTGTTGGCTCCACCTTGAACTGTTGACGGACAGGCAGTTTTGGGGACAGGTGCCTGGACCTGTGGATATAAGGACCGGAATACTCTGAAAGCCCTCATTATCAGTGAAGCAGAACGCGCTAGCCCTTTGACAGGAGCAGTCTCAACTCTGGGAACATAGTACCCCAGTTCACGTCCCTTTGGACTTCAGGACTAGTCCCGGCGCAGTGACGGATACTAGTTAAGAGAGCTAAACTCTAATATCTACCACAGTTAAGAGATTAGAGTTGAACAGTTTATTACATCACAGTTACATCTATGACATGAAAACACAAACTCTTAAGGACAAGCACACTTAAGGAACGACAGGCAGTAGCATTCATGATTTCTAAATTATTTAAGTGTTTCATCTCTGTAACGCTCCACTGGATTCGTGCTTGGAGTTCGTCCAAAATACCAAACATTCAACCCTACGAAACACTAAACGTACTGCTCTTTCGTCTGTCCTTTTGTGTCATTTGTACCTTGGACAATGCGTGCTTAGTTTGTCTAGGTTGAATTTCTCCTCCAAAGGAAAAAAGGGATGATGGAGTAAATATTCCGCCACCATATTTCACATCCGCCTGCTGATGACGTGTTATGGATGTGTCAGCAGCACAGCGGGCTGAAGCATATCAGATTAAATGAAGATCCAATCTACAGTACCGCAGGGGCTGTTTCTTTCTGTGTAATCACCTGATACAACTGTCACTGATAGGCTGCTACATGAATCTACAGTCTGGGCTAGAAAGAATTCAGCCTTGCTTAGACAGATGTTGATGGTGCTGCTGTATGTTGACATTTTAAGGCTAAAAAATACATGTAAAATGCTAGATTTTGAGAATAGAGTTGGAGTATTTAGAGGAAAATGTCATAATGACGTTCAAAGGGAAAAAAAGTCGTAATTTCCGATGTAGATGCATGATGGAATTATCGGTAGCCTTGAAGGTGACCGCTTGTCGCGTCTTGGCCCAAATCTGCAGTCATTTTGAAAAGCTCCTGCGAATATCCCAAATTCCTGAAGGGACTGGACAGTAACTTCACCAGATCCTCATTTTAACACACAAACGGTGCTCTGATATATCATATCTGATATATGTACTGCTTTATCATAGCGTTATGACTTTATTCTCGAAACAAGACCTGGACAGGAAGTAAGCGCAGGAGTAAAGTCTTTATTTACACGCTAAAGTCACTAGTACAGGAAACGGGAAAACGGGGTGAAAACAGAAACTAGCTTTGAGGCATGAAACACAAAACTTAGAACCGGACTGTGAAACAATACAGCGTAGCACAATAATTCATCAACCCGTTTTACACCTGTACTCATCTAGCGTTTGGCTATTGCATGAAACAAGAAACTATACATGGAAATCATTCAACTAAGGCTATGGCATGGAACAAGAAACTAGACAAGACATGGAAACTTGTCCCGCCTGGCACCATTACACCTTTCAGTCTCTAATACCGCGCGACGTGCGCAGCAACGCGAGGGGTTTAAATAACCAGTCACAATTACTTTAATTGCTGACAGCTGGTAACACTTGGAAACACACCCTCGCGCCTCCGCCAATAACTCAACAGGGACGGGACAGGACAAAAACCAAAACAAGTGCACATGTCCATTGTAAACAAGGTCCTATCGTCCATGCGCACTTCAAGCACGTGCACGCGCTCTCCAGCGGACCGTGCACGTCGTCGCCGCAGCGCCATCTACCGGCGAGATCGTGACAATTACAACTTCATTATTTATGTTGCAATTTTTGTTCTTGTCATATCAGATATTAAGATCTTTATTATGTTTTTTAACAGCGGCCCTAAAAATGTCATACTGTTGAGCTCGGTGCCACAAAAGCCCAAAAAATCCACTAATATTTGGAATACTTATATGTGTGGATGCCCAAAAATTCAACCATATATTGATGTTTTTTTTTTTTCTATTCTTAGACCTGCTCGAGTATTTATACCAGACGTACAAGTGTATTCGATGTATTATATTACTGTCAGAATTGCTCAGTTATATACAGAGATAGGATGGTGACGCTGCTACCTGTTGAGCCCGTTTAGTATTTCATTACAGTTGCAGTATCCTGATGCAGAGCGACAGTAGGTGCATCACCAAGACTTATTCTCACGTTAAAGCATGCTTTTATATTTCCTGTCTGGTTTGTGCAGCGTATGTGAAGCTCTTGGACTTACTGCTTGTTTTTGTTCAGTGTGTGGGTGAATTTTCTTCTGGGTCCTACCGGTTTTCCTTCTTCTGGAGTCTGCTTCATTTGGTTAATATTTCACTGTTGAGCTATGTCGGAAGTTACAGATCACCGGCGTTAACAGCGGAACACGTCCTGTAATAAATTCAAAGTATTACAGGTGTAAATAAGTGAGCAAAAAAAAAAAAAGGTACAAATGAATAATTCTCTGCTGTGCAAACGAATCACATGACTTGAAAGCGGTCGATTTGAAAACTTCAGAAATAATAACCATATGCCACACTTTATAAGTAGACTTAAAATGGGAGCATACAGATGTGTAGGATATACAGTGGTGGCCGTGTCTAACTGACCTTTAGGGCTATAAGTATTTACCAACCATTACGTGCGTTTATATGGAAAGTTACTGTATACGGAACTTGCATCGATGTTTTACATATTGGAAACTAAACGCAGACGCCAGAATTAAATCCAGAACTGGATGGATCTTTGAAAGACAGGGCGGTTTCGCACTCCGTTCTAGCTCATTTATACCAGCCACTTCTGTTTCACACAATGCAATATAAAGTTCTTTCTAATGGTCCAAAATGCATCATTAGACTCCTGTGACTGTTCATTTATTACAAATTCAGCAAGCGTGCATTCTTCAGACTTCTGGCAGGTAGGTGTGTGTGTGTGTGTGTGTGTGTGTGTGTGTGTGTGTGTACTGTAGGAAGATGTAGGAGGTGGATATTTTCACACAGGAAAGCAGTAAAGTGGGTGTGAGCTCCACATGGCATCTGAGACAGAATAGGCCTGCTCTGTTGATGATCTTAGAGACCGTACACCGTGGTGCTGTTGAATTCTCGAACCCGATTGTTGATTAATTGTCATAACAGCGTCTCTGACTGTAAATCAAATCACAGCTTTGTATTAACATGCTGGTTTTTAATACACTGATGTTTTTATAGTACAGCTCAAGTCAGAAGGACTTGATGCACCAAATGTATGATGAACCATATTGTATAATTGTTGACATGGTGAAGTGTTTTTTTTTGTAAGGAATTTATATTTCCATATTTAGCACTTACGGAAGGATTCTCCAGGGTTAGCAGTCTGTAACTGTCGGTAAGTTTTTTTGTTTTTTTGGTTTGAAAGTATGATGTGTTGGACTTGAATGTAAAAAATGTACATTTGTAATCACTGAGAAATTGCTGTGGGGTAAAAGGAATCCAAACTGTTATTGGAAAATAATCACGTTCAGGGGCGGTAACATTAACTCCAGTTTGCATCGGGCCACATCACATCATGTCATTATTATTTTCCTATAACCGATGTTTAATTATTTACGTATTAACCTTTTTTCATGTGTGGTGGCCTGGGAAAAACATTTTCTACTATATACTGTATATATATATATATATGTGTGTGTGTGTGTGTGTGTGTGTGTGTGTATTGCAGTTCTGAAACACTACAGACGTTACTGAATTAAAATGTGCTTCTCTTCTTCACGTCTCTCAACCACAAATAACCACTTTATTGGTCGATTACCAATTAATTTTGTTGAAATATCTCCTTTGGCCGGTTGCCAGAATTCATTCGTATTTCAAGCAACGAGGAATGTGTAAGTAAGGACTTTTATGTAACCGGACCTTTACAAATTGTAGTTTGATATACTATAGCCGTGATATACTATAGCCGTTTTTTTCTAGTGCCTAATAAACCGACACATTCCACAGTTGTGGAACTCCTGATATATGCATGATTTAAGAGCAGCGTATGGAGCTGGATGAAGTACAGGCGTCTGGATTTCATACTGTGTCTCTCGACTGATTCATTTGCTGTAGCAGATCAGGATCGACCTGCTTTTTCGCCTTTTCGATGTTAGACATGAAGGCCAGCAGGCAGTTAACTTTAGATGAGTTTATACTAATAATAGCTGCTTATCAATTATTCACTAGGCCTCGCTCTGCCTTTGCGATCCCAAATGTTCCTCGCCATGGCAACAGCTTGCTGAATTTTCTCGCTGGTCCGAGGTGTTGTTCTCGTCGGTCGAGGAGTCCGTGTACCTCTGCTGTCATCGGTGACCTGACACACACTCGTGAATAGCAGTTAAGCAATGCATGCCTGTAGCATATCGTTACATAAATATAGCACAGTCAGTTCATATTTTGAGGAGATGTTTCTGTACTTGGATTTTGCACGGTGCGGGTGTGTTATTGATTGTGTTGTATAATAACGGTGAGTGTGGATGTGTTTTTCATTGTTACTGCTCTGTTATTTAACAGCATCGACTGCACTGCAGCAGGACAAACTTTAGAGGGCGCTCTCGTATCTCCTAACCTTTGTTATGAGCGTATGAAAACATGGTGCATCCACGGGTGCAGTGTTTCCCAACCTATTCTCAGTCATGGCAGCCTTTGAAATGTTTCAAAAAAAAATGGTGGCACCCTACACATACGCTAACGCTAGACCGTGTTAGCTACATGAGGATGAAGTTGATGGTCCAAGAAATCTAGACAAATATTCTTTTGCACTACACTACACACGCACTGTCACACGCGAATTATTAGAATAAACTACACACATACGTTACGCATACAGATGTTGACAGGTCAATGGGGGGGGGGCGGTCGAGGGGGAGGGAATTATTATTTTTAAAGCATGTAATCTTTTATTATTATTGTTATGCGTGTGTGTCTCTCTTATCATTCCTCCGTCTGTGTTATTATTCCAGGCATCCGATATTTATCATATATATTAAATGTCGTATGCACATTTTAGCATTTTAGAAATTTTAGAAGGGCACGGCACGGTGGGGAAACATCGCATCAGTGCAATGTCAAACTGTTCTATATGTAATTACATGGAGTGGGAGCTAAAATCACGCTTTAAAGTGCAGCGTCTCAGTGCGGGATCAAGTGCTCACTTTAAAGGATTAAAAAGTTTATGATATTTTATTTAGGATGTGCTTCCCCCCCCTCCCCCCCACCCTTCCTTTTGAACCACTGCTTTCCAAGATGTCTGTGCTCAGATAATATGTATCTTAACTTTGTTCCACAGTATGCAGTGTGAGTACCTGATTTCACAGTTAGGTGCTCCGGATATGCAGGTGAGAGTGTGTGATTGTGGAGGGTTTAAGTTTTTATAATAAGATGTCAGTCTGGCATTTAGTTAAAGAGTGCTTTACCTGGGCATGGCATATGTTGAACTTGCAGTTTGACAGGGCTGACCTATATTTCAGGTTTGACCACTGACAAATACACACACACACACACACACACACACACACACACACACACACACACAGAGCTTTAGAATAAAAAAAAGACAATGACTGAATAGTGTTTCTAGCTGTAAGAAAGTTCTAAATTTGTTTTGGGTATCCTGAAAGTTACTGCACTTTCTTCATTTACTCATATGAATAGATGTGGGTGGGGTGGGGTGGGGTGGGATGTCATGGGGTCGCACCCAACTCCAATAGAAAATAACAGCATGCCAAAAATGGAAGTGCTCAGGTGTGAACTTATCGTCAAAAGGAGTTTTCCTGGCTTACACTATGCCTATTCTTTAGAAAACAGAAAACACCCGTAAGGGTATACACTGTGTGTTTGTATTGCAGATGTGTGTCAACCCTGGAAAAACCTTACTCATTTAGGCATGGGCTGTTGTTGCCTCTGATTTTTTTTAGAAGAGCAGCTGGAAAGTGGCAGATAGAGTTTAAATACTTAATTACCGGTATCGGTAAAATCCCCTCTCGGTCAACCTCTAGTGGATATGGTAAATGGTAAATGGTAAATGGCGCACTTATATAGTGCTTTACACTGGTTCTCATTCACCCATTCACACACACACTCACACACCAGTGGTAGCAGAGCTGCCATGCAAGGCGCTAACTTGCCATCGGGAGCAACTTGGGGTTCAGTGTCTCGCCCAAGGACACTTCGGTATGTGGAGTCACGTGGGCCGGGAATCGAACCGCCGACCCTACGATTAGTGGACAACCCGCCCTACCACCTGATCCACAGCCGCCCTCTATATATATATATATATATATATATATATATATAGCCTTTCATTGTGAGAATCGATTCACAGGCACATGCTTTGTTTATTATGAACGACTCTTTAAGTGAAATGTGAATCGATTGACAGGCAAAACAAATGTAACTGTCTCAAATGTGGCTGAGGTGGTAGGGCGGGTTGTCCACTAATCGTAGGGTTGTCTCCACATACCGAAGTGTCCTCGGGCAAGACACTGAACCCCAAGTCGCTCCCGATAATAAGTTAGCGCCTTGCATGGAAGCTGTGCTACAATTGATGTGTGTGTATGTGTGTGTGTGTGTGTGTGTGTGAGAGTGGGTGAAGGAGACACAATGTGAAGCGGTTAATTTACCGTTCACTATAGCAGCAATACTGGATACGAGAATAAAACAGTGCAACTGTATTGAATGGAAAGGTTGAAAATAATGAAAATTGTAGGAGCGCGTCAGTTAAAATGCACACTTTCACTGGAACATCTACAGATAAACAGATAACAACGTGGACTCTATAAGTGTAACAGCAAAATAGAGATTACAGTGTGATCGTGTAGGTTAATACGGGTTGTGCAGCTTGAATCATTTGACAATTCCTCTTCCAGACTACTGAAGCATGAGCACAGAGCGCTTCGTTTGTACAGGGAATGACTGTTTTAAGGAAATGGCTTGTTTGTGATCGCTGCCTTAAGGAGGGGAGTTTTTGCAAATTGCACACCCTGGCTGACCACCACGCTTCCTCTCTGTGAATAGCTCTCTCTCTCTCTCTCTCTCTCTCTGTCTCTCTCTCTCTCTTTCTCTCTCTCCACCTGCCCATTTCCATAAGCTGCTGCTGCTCTGTAACTGGCTGAACTGCTCTGACAAGTGTAGGGAGTGTTAAAATATGCCAGCCTGGATCTCTTCACACACCCATACACACACACACACACACACACACACACACACACACACACTCACAGAGACTCTCTCACGAGGAACAACACACACACACATAAAAAGACTCAACTCAACCCAAGGGAAAGTTATACTACAAGAGTGAAAGAATGGGAGAGGGAGAGCTGGACTGAGATGGCAGAAGTAAAGTAAATCAGATGTCAGTGTTTCTGTGGAGGAAAGGTTGAAGAGCAGCAGGCACTGTGCCAGCTGGAGATGCCATACCCGGAGCAGACGGACTCGTGCACATGGCACGACAGGATGATGCTTGAGCAGATGGCTAATTTACCCGAGGACTTCCGGGGCAAGCTGAAGAAGATGCGCTACAAAAACAGGCCCAGCATTCTATCACGTAGGTGATGTTCAGACTCTGCTGGATTTCTGAGCGTAGGACAGACAGGAAAGTCCAGACCGATAAATTGCAGCTACTACTCTCAAGCAGGCGTGAAATGCCTTACCTCATGGTCATGTTTATAATGGTTAGCTCGAAAATTTTACATCTCGTCGCTGAGACATCGCACACATTAGGGGTAGAAGTACAAGGTGCTAGATTTCTTCTATAGAGTTGAGTTGAATCAGGTTTCTCACAGGCAGTTCATTTGTTATCGAGTGGCATGTTTTGACATGGCTGATGTACAAAGGTGTGGGCGAGTGTTTATATTATTGCTGCTCATTTAACCTGCTAAACCTCATTATGTTCTGGGCTGGAAAAAAAAAACCCACTGGCTGAATTCTAGTAAATCAAACAGTGGTGGGATTTCCTCACACAGTCAGTGTCACACTTTCAGGTTGGTCTTTTGGGACAGCTATGTGTTGTAGTAAAACGGACACAACCATAATCAGTTCAGCGTGTAGTTAGATTGGTGTTGTCAACGCTTTTCAAGTGAAAGTAGCAGGTAGAAGTAGAAATTTTGCTCAAGCAGATGTTAGAAGACAGCAGATGATGTCATCGAATAATTTGTATATTATTTCAATCGTGATGGTCATTTGCATATCAAAACATGTTCCATGAAAAAGGAACATTCACAGAATACAACACAATACAGGGAAGCAGTAGTAGTGAGTAGGCAGGAATTAGACATAGCAGAAATGGTTACGGATGGAGTAACTCCTGTTAAAATGAAGAACAAAGTGTGTGGGTGAACAAACAATGGCCATCAGTGATTGGTTGTTGGGAATAATAGTGAGCAGTTACTGGTTGTTGGGAATAATGGCAATCAGGGATTGGTTGTTGGGAATAATAGTGAGCAGTTACTGGTTGTTGGGAATAATGGCAATCAGTGATTGGTTGTTGGGAATAATGGTGATCAGTGATTGGTTGTTGGGAATAATGGTGATCAGTGATTGGTTGCTGGGAATAATGGTGATCAGTGATTGGTTGTTGGGAATAATAGTGAGCAGTTACTGGTTGTTGGGAATAATGGCAATCAGTGATTAGTTGTTGGGAATAATGGTGATCAGTGATTGGTTGTTGGGAATAATGGTGATCAGTGATTGGTTGTTGGGAATAATGGTTATCAGTGATTGGTTGCTGGGAATAATAGTGAGCAGCCACTGGTTGTTGGGAATAATGGCAATCAGTGATTAGTTGTTGGGAATAATGGTGATCAGTTGTTGGGAATAATGGTGATCAGTTGTTGGGAATAATGGTGATCAGTGATTAGTTGTTGGGAATAATAGTGAGTTACTGGTTGTTGGGAATAATGGCGATCAGTGATTGGTCGTTGAGAAACAATGGCACCAGCACAACTCAGTCAGACTTTACACACTGGTGATGATCTGACAGGACCTGGCCTCTCAACTCATATATCCAACAGCTGTGATCTGAAAAACTCCTCCTCAAAAACAAAAAAGAAACGAAATTGCAAAAGGAATCTAACCAGTTGCCAAATCGCTAAGTTGACATTGCTGAATTAGATAGCGAGTGTCAATATGTCCATGGTGCTACATGTACCTTTTAGTCGTTAATGAAATCTATATGCAAGTTTCTCCTTTTCTCTTTTCAGACTCTTAAATGCTAGAACTTTACTTGTGATTGAGAAACATATTTAAATTCAGGAACGTTTGTAGTTTTCTGAATTTTGATAATTTTCCAGGGTTTCCCCCAGGAAGACTCTGCTGAAGAGTTCACCCTAGACCTTCTCTGGATTTCCCCAAAAGGACGAATCAAATAACTTAAAATGTATATGCCATTTAAAGTGTACAGTTTTAAGTACACTTATTACTCGTACATTATTTAACAGCTTGTGGTGTTTTTTGTTTTTTTTGTGGTGAATTTAATCCACAGCAGTGTTTCAGCTTTAACGCTGGTCTTTTGTATCCACATGGACTCCTCTGTATAAACACTGTCATTCGTGTTAATTCAGCACAGTGTGGGTGTTCTTGTGGTGATTGGGTTGTTGTTGTTTTTTTGTTCTGAGAAAATGAACATTTTCAGTTGACGTTACTCTTGGGATGAGACATATTTAAGGAAGGAGGAAATGTTTGACTTGGTGACAGTTGGCGGAACAGCAACAAAGAAAAACAATACATGCAGTTTAGAAAGAATCAAGAGACTGAAGTGAAAGTAAAAGAAGAGATAGAAGCCCAAAGAGTGAAAGGGAGGAAGGGAGGGAGGGAGAGCTGGAACGTGGCGGGAATAGGGAGGACACGGGGGGGTGCTTGAAGGGAGTTTACTTAGTTCTGATAATCCACAGGGATGTATGCATCCATCCAACATGCTTTACATTCTTGTCCTTCACCCCTAGTCTAAAATGCTTTTAATAAACTGTTAATGTGACAGCTCAGAGCTGCCTATGCTCACGCTCTCTTAAGTACTTGTTGACATTTCGTACGACCTTCAATAGCTGAACAGAAACTTGTTTTTATTGTGTACCGACAATGTGTAATAGTTCTTCAGGATGTTCTTACATAAGCATATGTTTCTTGTCTATTTGAGTCAAGCCCTGGTGTGTTTTTCTCCCAGCGGAAACGCAGCATTGACGCTCGGTTGTGGACCAAAACAGCAGTCAGAATGTCTGAGCGAGGTGCTCTCGGTCTAGTTCCAAGAGAGAGAGAGAGAGCGCAGTTCGATTGCAGTGAGAATGAGATTCGACTGTGAAACACGCCTTGTATTTTGGACTAAAAGGACGAATGCGAGTGTTTCCATGTGGGTCATAGGATTTAAAATGTGATGATGACTTGAGAGAAACTCATAATCTCTTTTCTTATTTGTTCTCTGTTTTACAAGTTAATGTTAGAAATATTAGTATAACTATGAAGATTGATTTTGTGTGCCACTATTATGGGACAGTGGTGGGTTAGCGCTTAAGAAGGTCGGGGGTTCAAGCCCCAGCACTGCCAGGCTGCCTCTGTTGGGCCCTTGAGCAAGGCCCTTAACCCTCTCTGCTCCAGGGGGCGCTGTATCATAGCTGACCCTGCGCTCTGACCCCCAACTTCCTGACATGCTGGGGTATACGAAGAAAAGAATTTCACTGTGCGTACGTATACGTGATCGATAAAGACTCATTATCGTTATTTTCGACTCTTACTGCGAGTCACATTCCAAGAAGCCACATTTAATTTAAATGTGTATATGCACTACCTCGGCTAGACACTCTAGAGACTCAGTGGAACAACCGAAAGCAAGAAAACGAACATGAAAATATTTCGAAACATGAATGAATATGAATTTACAAGCATGGCGGTAAATAACGAGGAGAAACCAAAATGCCAATGCTTTCAGCGACAGGAAATCCGTTGGTAAATTTTGGGTCGTTTGGGAATCCCTGGATTAATAAGTGTGAAAGTGCGCTTGGTCGGGAAATGTTTTCCAGTACGTCTCACATGTTACTAGGACAGAGATTTTGAACTTTCATTTTCCAGATTATTGGTGTTCCTCTTTAAAGGCTTCAGACACACAAAAATGTGGTCTTGGTTTTGACTCCTTTACTTGAAGCACATTTTTTTTATTTCAACTAATTATCATTTCAAAATGTTGTAATTCTCTCGTGACTGTTTAAGGGCCTGACTGATCTATCCCGTGATACAGTCAGCTGATATTAAGGTTCCCCTCACTAATCAGTAAAAATCACATGGCCTATTAAGAAAACTGTATGGACATGATACTATTTTAAACAACAATCACATGATACCGTAAGGTTCTAGAGATCTTTTGTCGGTGTTGTTCAACACATCTAGATGATTTAAACAACATAAAACACAGAAACTTTTGTATCAGACCACCCCATTTTCAGATGAGCAAAAGTATTGGAACAGATTGAGTTCTTGAAGTGAATGAAAGTAAATAACACTTAATATTTGGTTACATATCCCTTGCTTGCAATAACTCCATCAAGCCTGCGACTCATTGACGTCACCAAATTGTTGGCTTCTTGTTTTGTGATGATTTTCCAGGCTTTTACCGCAGCTTCTTTTAGTTTTCGGGGGGGGGGGGGTTCTCCTTTCCGTCTCCTCTTCAGGACTTGAAATGCATGCTCAACTGGGTTAAGGTCTGGTGAATGACTCGGCCAGTCTAAAACCTTCGACTTTTCCCCCCTGATATCATTTATCCCATTCCAGAAGGATATTTTCTTCTTTTCACTGCTACATAAAAGGCCAGCTGGACTAATAAACATAAGTCAATGCATTATGTAATGAAGGTCAAGTAGCTGACTAAAGATGAAGCTAATAAGATTACTAAAGCCTGGACCAGCATGGCGTGTGTACACAGATGGATTGGAGATGAGTAATAACCTACAAACCCACTGATTCAGTAATCTGATTCATCCTTGTTATTACATGCTCTACAGGACAGAACAAATAGTTGCAGTAGGAATTAATATGAGGAACGTTCGTTTTATTTAAGTGAAAATGCAGCTATTTTATCTCAATTAATCCTCTGGAAAAGTGTTGTATCTGCCTTTTAGTTTAATATCTGCCTTTTAGCTTCGTCTAATCTTAGTTATTGATTTTAAATCAGTGCTTTTTTTTCCCACCAGGGAGCCAAAGAACGTGGGAAAACTTCAGCAAATGCTAGCTAACAACAGTTTCATTTCTAACGTCTCAAACGTTAGCTAGCATGCTAACTCTGACCACACAATCTGATCTGAATACGCATTGTTAGCTGGCCCAGTACAAACTTACTTTAGCAATACGAAGTGTGCAGCAGATTGGTGATAGTGATGAGTATTATGGTGTCTCATTCTCACTGTCAGATCTCTTAAAGTTTAGACGTGAGAAATTGAGTAGACTCCTCGAAGCTGACTGGTGCTAAGAAGTGGTCTTGTGACTTGACAAGTTTATGACCGTTAAGAAATGTAATGAGTAGAAATCGGAGATTTTTCTTTTAAAATGTAGTGAGTAAATGTTGGAAGTATCGGGTGAAAGGAAAAACTCACTAGTGTTTTTAGGTAACAGTCAAATTGCCAACATTTATTCAAATATCAGGGACATCCGATATACTTTAACTTTAGTTCGAATTCATTTATTCATTCATTTGAAGTAAGGGTAGTGTATGAAAAGTAATTGCAATCTGATTGCCAGGTGTATTATTTTTTTTTTTATGTATTCTACTCCCATTACAGCTACTTGACTTCTATAATCAGATTATACAGAATAATCCAGATTTTATGAACTTCATTACCATCCAGTGCTAGGTCAGCATTAAAACTGGAGTATATCGCTGCTTGTTATTACCTTGCAACTGGAAATAGTCATACCCATACACTGTTTCATAATACACCATGTCAGTCCTCTGAGGCTTTATTTAAATTTGCAGAATGTCCACCTGACATCGGTGAATGAGTAAAAAACTCTCTCTCTCGCCTCATAATGAGAGTTTGCGCTTTCTGAGATATTGAATTTTGCCTGAGTGACAGCACAGGTATGCTACGTCTGTGCCAACCCAGCATGTGGTAAACGTTTGGGATTCTTGAGGACAGACAGACAGCTGATCTCTCACTGAGGCACCAGAGAAGGTTCAGATTGCTGACTGCGCTAAATGCATCAACAGGTCATATTAAAAGCATCAGTGTTACATTTACCACTACGCTGATAAGGTCACTTCTATTAGCTGGGGTACACACCGATAAGGTCACTCCTGTTAGCTGGGGTACACACCGATAAGGTCACTTCCGTTAGCTGGGGTACACACCGATAAGGTCACTTCCGTTAGCTGGGGTACACACCGATAAGGTCACTTCTGTTAGTCAGTACAAAGTACGATATATTGTATTCAACGTAAAAACAATCATGTCCACCAATCTTCCATATAGCCATTAATCAGGTGTAAAGACAATGAAACAGATTAGTAATGTCTGATTCTGGGGATTTAACTATATTGAAGATGTAGATTTTAATCATATACATTTGTTAGTTGTTAAGAAATTCCCTTTTTTTAAACACTCCTGCATTCAGTGGATTTGAAGTGTGCTGCTAGTCCACAGTGGTCATGTCTACATGAGTTAACACTAGTCCAGTTTTGCAGTGAGGAAATCCCACATGGAAATTAAGTTTAAGCAACCCAAGCCGATCATAGCTAACTTTACGTAAATGTGTCGGGGTGCAGTGGGTAGTTTGGCTTCTCCAGAGCTCTCTTGAGCTCTGTTTGGAGTTTTTCATGTTCTCGCTATGTTTGCATAGGCTTCCCTTAGGTTCTCAGCGTTCCTTATATCAACAAAACATACCAGTAGGTGACTTGGCTATAATAAACTGCTCTTACATGTGAATGAGTGTGAGATTGTGTATGTGCCTGGTGTCTTGCAGTGGATTGGTGTAACATCCAGGGTGTATTCCCAGCTTGTGCTTAGTATTACAGGGATGGGCTCCAGGTTCTACATCCCTGACCAGTATTAAATGGTTCCTGAAGATGAACGAATGTATGATTGTTATGCATTTCCCGTTCTGCACTAGTGACATGTTAGTGAGTTCAAAATCCCTGAAGGTTGTGAGTTCAAATCCCAGGACTGGCAGAGAGCCAGTTGCATTGGATATAAATGTCAAATGAATATACATGACCTACAGTATTACACAGACTGGTGACAAACTAAAGGAAAATACAACATACAGTGTGTTAGTAAGGTTTTGGGACAGCCATGTCACACCAAAATCTCCAAAAGGTATAACGTAGGGTCGAGATAAAGTGACTGTGAAGTCCACAGCTTATAATTTGCATTCTTTTCATCCTCAACAAACCATTTAGTGAACCCTCGTGCCCTGTGTATGGGGGCGGAGTCATCCTGGAAGAGATCGCCGCCGTCAGGATAGAAATGTTTTATCATAGGATAAAGGTCATCAGAAGAACGTTGTATTGATTTGCAATGACTCTTCTCTCAAAGGCGTGCCAAATCATGCTGACAAAAATAAATGCCCCCCCACAGCCTAAGAGAGTCATCAGTTTTTCCTTTAATTTGTCAGTCTGCTTTATCTAGTGGTGTGTCATCACTTTAGTTGCTTTATGTTGTGATCATTTCTGATGATGCTGTTACAAAAGACAGCCTTTTTTTTTTTTTTTTTTTTTTTTTTTAACAAGAAAACCCACTGATTGGGCTAAAAATCTGAGCGCCATTAATTAGTTCTTTTCCCTTTGGGGTTTGGATGAACAGAGATAGCCCTGAACAGCCTGGATGCTACATGTCCTGGGCCAGACAGTTCTGATAGTAAGAGTCCCTCTCTGAGATGAGAACAGAGGTTATAATTAGCCACTCTGGCTAAGAGGATTTCTCCTCACTGCATTCCCGGTCTCCAAGCAGTGTCTGATCCAGCAAGAGTATTTAAAACCAACCTGCCTCTGCGAGAGAGAGAGAGACAAAGAGAAAGAGGGAGGGAAAGGAGGAAGGGGAGAGCTGGAGCGGTGTGTATTCTGGTCAGCAGCAGCATTGCTTTATCGCATCACTTTCAGGCAGAGAGAGCAGCGTACACCACCTGCCTGCTCACGGCCTGGCTGCAGCAGGCAGGGGGGCAAATACATACACATACACACACACACACACACAAAGCGGAGCATCAAAAGAATGCCCACTCTTCACGGGACAGCCAAACACGACATGGCCAGCCAGCAGGACTCAGGGTTCTTTGAAATCAGCATTAAGTCTCTGCTGAAGTCCTGGAGCAGCAGTGAGTAACTTCATCACTCTGTGCAAAGGGAAGTGTTGTTGTTGTTGTTGTTGTCATTTCTACTTAGATTCAAGAGGTTTTTAGATTTTATCTCTCATTCCATTTAGCATCTAATATGATTATTGATGGTTTGATGTATCGCTGTGTCCTCTGAGCTTACTCTCTTGACTATGAGATGGAGATGCTTGCTTTTTGTTTTTATAAGCACTTCCGTAATGCATTTACATTCATGACATTTGGCAGACGCTCTTATCCATACTGACATGCAGAAGTGCCTTGTTGCCTTGAAAACAAACAAACAAACAAACAAACAAACAAACAGAACTTCCTGCTTGTTCAGGTAATAGATATGGAACAATGATATCAACTAATCGATTGTGCAATGCGTCTTGTGTTTCTCTTTGAACTGATGAGCAAAACATAACTGACTTTTACATATGCTCCTGCATGCTTTTATTTTTTAATTATTATTGAAATGACCTGCACGTATTCACAGCCACTGGCAAGTAATGGTAGACTGCTGAAAAAACAAACAAACAATAGAAACCATCACAGAAATTCTAATGGTCCCACTACAAACCATCAGCTGTTAACCATTAAAACCATTACTAAATGGTTTCCATTACATAGTGGGACGTATTAAAGATGTAGGTCCTTAATGGTATCCATTAGACATAACCAATAGAAGACAACAATTTACCAGTAGAAACCCACAGGGACCATTACAGTTTCCATTAAAACAAGACGATTCCCATTATAACCATTTCTTTTGTTTGTTTGCTTGTTTTTTTTTGTCAGTAGGAACATTCAAATGTGGAGCTTTTACCGTCAAATTACACATACAAATCCTTAGAAAATTCAAAGAAGTATTAGAACTATGAATTCATTTCTGACAGTCGATAACAGCAATAGATTAAGATGGATGAAAATGTAAATATTATGGCTCGAACACAGGGAGCCAAAATTGAGATGCATAAAATTCACGTTGTGATCATATCACGAGAGCGTAAATTGAAACGTGATCGGATTGTGTAACGCCGGAAGATTCTCAGTCCTGCTGTAGCAAACTGATCAGCGTCTAAAAACAGCTAATGCGCCACGTGAAACAGGAGTTTGAGACATATAGTAAATGTTCTGTCTTTTCACATTGCAGTACATTTTCTCTGTAAGTGCGTGTTTAGATTCATGATTGAGTTACGTACTGAAGCATCGTCAGTCTGGATTTAAAGACAATAAGGGACAGCCAGGGAATGTCCTTTCCTTTATATGAATGCCACAGAATCTTCCAAAAAAAAAAAAACCCAAAACAGTTGGTTTTCTAACTTAATGTCCGTATTTAGATCTGTAGTCTGGAAGGTTTCAGGATAACTGTTAACAACTTACTCCATGTCATGCTGCACGATCACTGGCTACTCTGCCCTTTTAGAAACACTGACTAATTCAGCCAATTGAGTACCAAAAAAGGCATTTTATGTTGGTGGGTAAAGCCAGACTATACTGGTTTGACTGGCTTTAGGTGTGTTTTCACACTCGCGTCCTGTTTAAAAGAACCAAACCCAGACCCCTTAAAGTGGACCAAGAGGAGAACCAAGTGAAAAAGGCCCAGTTCTCTTTACATCCACATTGTCCCTGTCCCTGACCTTTTTGGTCTACCTAAGTAGTAATGGGGTCTCAGACGTCTTTGTGTTCATGCTGTTCAGTCCTCTTGCAGTGTTGTGCATTGTGGGTACAGCAATATTGTGCAGCTAAATAGGTAAAGTAAGTTTGCAATGAATGTACCATTATCGTCCTCACTGATGTCAGAACTTCCTCCATCTATGACTCTATTGGGTTCGCGCAAGAATTCTGTCTAACAAATCGTAGAGAGGCCACTTGACGTCGGCTGCCTGTCCGCTAGATCGCAGATAATCCATGGTTGGCCATATATTTCCGGTGTCATTTTTTAACTCTAACCCAGTGTGAGGTGGTCTGCTTGAATTCTGCTTAAATTCTTTTGCTGAAAACTGAAGAAACACTTTTTCAAATTTCTGTGGGTGGTGGATCGTTGTTTCTTAATATAGTCCTCCTTCCAAATTTGGAGAAGTGCAACCGTTTCCTCATCTGTTTATAACATCCCCTTCCCAGCAGAAACCGCCATGTTGAATGGCACAATTTGTACAGAAGCCTGTATGAGAATTTGTGACATTTTCATCCCATACCACTAGCTGAAAGTGAACCGTACTCAGACCACCTCCCAAGATGGTTTTGGTTCAGTTTGCTTAAAAAGGGTCTGAGACGGTTTGGAGTTCACACGTGGGCCAAAACTCCAGCAAACCGTGCTCAGACCCCTGAAAAGGACCGAGTCTGAAAACACCTTAAGTTAAGTGTTTTTTTGGCTTTGTAAACTATAGGTGTGTTGCACAGTGACACTATCCGTACCTGTATGTGTTTAACGCCCCAAATATTCATATGTGTATCAGTATTTTGATTTAAAGTGTCCATTGGATTGCCCGTCTGGACCCTCTACACCTACAACAGAGGGCAACAGGCTAATAGGTCCCGTTTAGAAAGCTAGAACCAATTCTAAAGAATTCTTGAAGAAAAAAAAACCTGGAGTGTTTTGATTTCCAGAAACACCTGAAAACACTGACCAAAGCCTAGAGGTGGGAACGCCAGCACTGTCAGCATGGTGTCAATTCTGGCTCTGAAGCTCCTCAGCTTGAGCTACCTCATTCGAGTTCATAATTGGTCAAGAGATGTGTGGCGATGTGATGTATTAGTTTTGTTTTACCTGCCTGCAATATTTCCAACAAATTTAATTGGTCCTGTTTCCCAAACTATTAAAAAAAAAAAACCTAATAGCCTAATTTAAATCACACTGACTGTGACCAGGCAGTTACTAAGGATGAATGAATGAATGCTGAAAGTGTATCCTGATGCACAAATCTAATCTCAACTATGAGAATCTAATCTAATCTCAACTAGACGCCCTGGTCACCTTTGTGTGCCTGTTTGTTAACTTGATGGAGGCAGCTAAGAGGACGCTAGGATACGGGTAAACTTAACTGATGCACATGACATGTTTTGTGTTTTGTGTAAAATATATGACAGAAAAGGCTGTTAATCACATAGCTCCAGCTCACTAGGAGCTCCATTTCTCCAGTGGAGACATCAGCAGTGGAGGATGTTCAGTTGGGAGGCAGGAGTCATGTTCATGTGAAACTTGCTGAGCTTTTTTATTTTATTTGCATTTTTTTCATTCCTGATGCTATCTGAAGATGACCCAAAAACAAGTTCCTAAATGTTTCTGTGTTGTTTTGGTTTTTCCCCCGACTCAGTGGAAAATGATCAGACTTTAAGATGCGGCTGTGTTTTTCCACCTGTGATAAATAGAAGTAGAATGATTGTTTTTTTTTTTGTTGTTGTTGTTGTTTTTATTTATTTATCCCAGTTCCCACAGTTGTAGGTTTCCCAGTATTACATTATGAAAAAGTTTGTGATGACCTTGGAATGATAATGAATGTCTTCTTCTAACCACAAATTCAGTATTTATGGCAGTTAAAACTGTGTTATTTGTGAAAATTAGTTGAAGATCAGGTCATATTTTTGGAGCAGATCATCCCAAAGGTTTCACAGCCATTATCCTCGTCGGTCGCTTAACATCTACTCGCAGGAAGGGATATAGCAAGTGATGTTTCGTATATGAAACTACCTCTCTGCTCATCTACAGACGTCAAAAAAGGAGTTTTTTTTCAAGAATTTTAGACACTTCATGGTTCTAGATTTCTAACATGGTTCCTGTTGCCGTCTGTTCTAGGGGTGTAGGGTCCAGAGGGACAATCCAGTGGACTCCTCAGATGTACCAACCCTTACCGGAGTTAAAGAATTTCCGAGTTAACTTCAGGAACAATATGACAAAGTTGAAAGGAAAAAAAAAAACACCTATGTATCATATTACCGGCCCTTCCTAGTTTCATTAGAATCACAGTTCGAGAGATTCAAGTTAATATTATTAATACTAGTTACATAGTTTTGAGTTTTAGATTAAGTCCTGTTCTTTCATCTGACCAATCAATCAGGTTCATAACTGTGATAAGTAAAAGAATAACTATAACGATATTAATAGTATTGGCACCCTGTCCAGGGTGTACCCCGCGTTGTGCCCCATGCTCCCTGGGATAGGCTCCAGGTTTCCCCGTGACCCTGAAGGAAGGTCAAGTGGTATAGAAGATGAATGGATGGATGGATATTAATAGTAGACGATGGTAATCTCCACCACTGTCATGCGATTCAAAATAAATAATAAGGAAGTGCTATTTCTCTGTCACCTCTCTCTAGGTTGGTGTAATCACTGTGCTAAGGCAGTGACATGCCATATTTTTTTATGTCCGTAACTCATCCGGCTGTTTTCAGTGACAGCTCCACACTTCAGCATCACCTGATTCTGTTCGCAGGCTCCTGGATTCTCAGACCCGGTGTGAAAAAAGAGACTCTTGTGTTCATGATCCGGTTGTCAGTCTTGTTCTTTGAAGGGCATCTGGCTTTCACTAGCAGATGGTGATTGTTCAGGTTTTATTCCATAGAGGTCTCATTAGTCATTCATCACTTCATACACACACACACGCACACACACACACACACACACACACACACACATACAAAGTGTAAAGTTGCAGTGATGTAGTATCCTTATCCCTTTTTTTTTATTTTTTACCTTTTATAAGAATCTTTCACCCGAATATGTGGATATAGTGTACCTTTAATTATAATTTATGATATATATTTATATATATATAAATGGACCATAATTACCTTTTATGGTAAAGGTAAAATATATGCCCTTTTCTAGATGAAGGGAAAGTGAGTGTATGACCCTGTTTTCTGAAAAGCACACCTTCTTCATACACATTTGCAAACTAAGGCTACTTTCGCATCAGATCGCATCGGATTTGTCTGTTTTGACGGTTCACGTTCGACTGACCCGTATCTAGAAGTGGAAAATACCTGAGTAATGGAACTTTGTTATTGTACTTAAGTATTACTTTGCCATATTTATACTTCACTTGAGTATTTTTGAGAACGAATACCTCGTAGTCGTTCTTAATCAGTCCATACAGAGTTTTTTTTTTTTTTTTTAAATTGTTGAGGCCAAAAAGGCTTGATTTTGCTGCAGCTTTTTTAAAACTAGTTGAACTGGGGAAATGGCAAGCGGTCTTTCGCAGTGATGTTTGTTGGTAAACGAGACCTTTTCGCTGTACTCGAGTCCGACGCACGTGAATCGAAGAGGGGATTGAAGAATGCACGTTGTGATGACGTCGCATGACGCGTCTTGGCGCAAATCGGCGGAAAATCTGTGCGATCGCAAAAAATCATGAAATCCTGGAGGGACTGCTTAATTAAGAGCTTTTACTCCTTCCATGAGTTTATGCTGTGTGTATATATAGAATGCACCCGTCGCCTGAAAAGCCCTGCATGCACACATCGACTTATTGGGCAATTACTTTAATACACTACTCTGTTCTGGTCGTTTCAACTCCAAGCCACGTGAATTCCGATTTGGCCGTTTTTCGTTCATGTCACATGACCACTCCTCAGACATGTAAGGCGTAAAACAGGATTTGTGTCACTTCAATTTGGTAATATGAAGGTAGCCTTAGATTCATGTGCTTCTTATGTAATACACAGAATACACTTCGGCGATGCAGTGTGCACCACATAGCTTTGCTGGATAACTCACTCATGACCCTCTCCATGCTGTGAGAACATCAGTAGTCGTGAGTCTGAAATATCAAAAGTGTGGGCTGTGCTTTAAATGTGCTGAGCTGATACGCATCTGAGAATGGAGGGGGATTTTGGGTTCGCGTTTATTCATAATTGCACAGAGTCTCCCAGAGGGCCGTTTATAGAGTTAACCGTTAAATAACATCCTACACAATTTTTATTCCCATGCTAAAGCAGGAAAGCAGGAAAGCAGGACGTGTATATGTGTATACGTATATACACATATACATATATATATACACACACACACACACAGTATGAGTCTATGTCTGTGTGTTTGGGACATGTTTTTATATCTCAGTGGGAACCAAATGTCCATACAAGAATATGAATATCTGACAGTCTTGACATTTTTATTCAAATGTTTTTATTAAATAATGAATTAAATATAAAAAAGAGCCTAAATGTTTCCTTTTGGTTATTGAAGTTAAGATTAGGTTAGGTTCAGGTTGAGGCATATCTTTAATTAGTTGAATTAATTAGAAAGTCCTCACAAGGACAGTAAGTGAATGACTGAGTGTGTGTGTGTGTGTGTGTGTGTGTGTGTGTGTGTGTGTGTGGTTACGCTTATATTTAAAATTTGACCTTTTCTATAACCACTTTTTGTGTAGGCGTATAGATTTAGGAAACATTTGGTATTAAATGAATTATGGGCCTTGCTTTTTCTGACAGTCCCGGCATGTGAACTCTTACTTACTCACTCAACATACCGGTCACTCATACAGAACCAACATTTTGTGTGTGTGTGTGTGTGTGTGTGTGTGTGTGTGTGTGTGTGCTTATGTAACATGAACTGTTGATATTAATGCACTCATTGTAACACGTTATGGCTCATTCACAGGGATTTGGAATCTAAGACTAGTACTAAACACAGTCAATCAATTTTTATTGAACCGAGACAGCACCAAGGAGCTGCTTTGCTCCCAGACTTTTTGAATAAAAATCCCGGGCATGGGTCTGCTGTCTTGTTTAATTTTCAGTCTCTGCTCATAAATATGATCATCTAAAGACTTTTGATTAAGTGTGATAATCGAAAAACATTAGCACTGCCAGCGGTTCATTGAATTTCAGGCAGGGATAACCATATGTAATTGTTATTGTTTTATCAGAGATGACTGCACAACAAAGTTATGAGATGAGATGCGTCACGTGGATGCTAGGTCTAGGTCTAGAATCTAGATTTAAACTGAGCGAATGTGTCTGAACCCCGAACAGTATATCTGGGGAACATATGGGATTAAATGTGTTAAGCGTCTTAACTTCTGACAGACCTACAAGTAGGGTTTTAACTTACTTACTAGTAAATAACCTTTATCTATCTTTTAAAATTAGATTTGCAATTTCATGCGTACGCATGCTTTCGTAATGCATTTGCTCTTGTAAGCATGTACTTCTTTCATTTTGGCTGTAGTTAGTCATCAGCATTTTCTGAAGAAAAGAAAAGTGTAAAAAGGTTGACTGCGGCCTGTCAAGAGCTGAACTGTGTGTGTGTGTGTGTGTGTGTGTGTGTGTGTGTTATTGGGAGTTGTTTACACTGGTGGTGTGGGTGGGTTGATCTCTCAGTATAGTGTGTACTCAGGGATAAATATAGCCGAGCAGCTATGCCACTGCAGCGTGTCAGTCCTCCACACATGCCCGGGCCCCCAGCTTAAAATTCCAACCTGACCTTCAGTCTCCTGAGCCACAAACTGATCACACTTCTGCACAGAGACGTCCGGCAACAAGCGCACTCGAAAGACACGGTGCCGTGCATCCCGGATCGAACGGAGACCTGCGAAGGGCCACGGATAGAGATGGAGGGTGTGTGTGGGAACGCAGTAAGCTGGAGACGCAGTAGGAACGGCTGATAACGACGTGTGATGTGAATGTTAGCAAGAATGGATACGGTACACCGGTGTCCCACTATGGACGGTACAGCCATGTGCTGGAGCAAAGCCAGCATGGTCAGCTTCATCAAAGGCCTGGGTATGTGTGGAGAAATAGAGAGAGAGAGAGAGAGGTTTACATTGCATGTAGCTCATATACTATATATATATATAGAGAGAGAGAGAGAGAGAGAGGTTTACATTGCATGTAGTAGCTCATATACTATATATATATATAGAGAGAGAGAGAGAGAGAGAGTATATACATACTGGTTTTATTTTAAAATGGGATGTGGGTGAGATGTAGAATTCCGAGAGAAATTCTGGGATACAGAGAAAGGGAGTCTGTTTTAAAGGTGTGTGCATTTGGTGTTCAGCTGAACCCTCTCTGTGTGCTCTAACTGGGTGAGTGTTTTGGCTTGTTTCCCTCCTTTAGCACTTCTGCTGTACAGTAGCACCTGTGTATGTAAGTGAAAAAGAAAAGACGTAAGAATATTGATCTTAGGTGTTCACTAGTGAAGAGATTTTTTCTGTTTGTTTGTTTGTTTGTTTCATCACAAAAAATGATAACGTAGCTTAGTAAAGTAATGATAGTGAAATTATTCTCCTTAATAACTAGCTTAATATGTACAAAAACTCACTGCAGTGTCCTTGGAATTGACTGGAGTGTTTTAGATGAACTGTAGTCATACCACAGTGCTAACGAATGCGTAAAACATTCAAAAAGGTGTTCAGTTCGTTTTCTGAAACGGCGGCTCTTACTTTAGTTCCGGCTGTAAGGCAGATCTGAGGTTTATACCGTGTTAATGCACTCGTTCAAATTTGTTTGTGTGAGGAGAAGTTTATTTAGCATTCTTGGAAGGAAGGAAGGAGTCTGCAGGGTCAGTGGAGTCTTTCTAACAGTCAGATGTGACCGTAATCTTAAGTTCTCAGTCACGTGACAAGCTTTCTGAGAAAGATAAAATGAGAATTGGGGAAAATGAGGGGAAAATGAATGAATAAATAAATAAATAATCGTTGATTCTATTTCTATATCAGCATGTCATGTTGTGTTTTATTCTTTACTTATATGTCGCTTGGCGTTGAGCATCGTATACTGGCTAGACTTTGTAATCATTGATGTAAATGTTCTGAGTAAGCTGTAATTCTCTCACACACATTGGACTGAAATGAACATGGAAGTGCAGAATCAGGTTTTAGACCACTCTAGTTTTAAACTGCACATTTAGCTTACCTCGGTGCTCATCTGTGTAATAAGGACGAACATTTTCATTTCCAAGAAAATGTGGTTGCAGTTATTCGTGAATTCTGTCTTTGTCTCATTCTTAGGCACTTTTTTTTTTTTTTTTTTTGCCTTACACGGTAATGATGTCACATTTCGGTGGAGGAATGTGAACGGCAGCTGTGAGTCTGGGCGTTTTACTTCCGTTTGTCTGCGCTGAGATAAGAGCGCTCAGGCGTGTTTGTTAAAGAGAGAGAGAGAACATGGGAAATGACTTCACGTCTGGCTTGAGAAAAAGTTTGGGGTTTTTTTTTCTTTTCTTTTTTTTTTTTTTTTTTTTTTCCCCTTGAGTAGCACATGGGTTAATGTGTCATTTCAGTGAAAAAAAAAAACCAGAAAGAGGAAGTCTCTCAGTATTGCCGTATGTACTTGGTTTGAACTTGGTTCGAACTTTGTTCACATTCCCACATTCTCAGTTTGTTAACACGTGTATTTGTGTGTTATCTTTGACAGCGTCTCCTGGATACAGCAAGCATCCTGTAGCCCCTGAGTACCACTCTCACAGCCAGAAGGGCCCCGGGACCATGATGTCCATCAACGTGGACCCCGAGAGCCGCCCTGGCGAGTATGTCCTAAAGAGCCTGTTCGCCAACTTCGCCACGCTTTCTGAGCACAAGATCCGACTTGTCATGGCTGAGCCACTGGTAAGTCAACCTGACTTTAGTCTGTGATCAGAGCTTTTCTCACACTGTACGAGACGGTCCCGGTGACGTCATGGCCGGCCCAATTCTGTAACAGACTCTGTGATAACGTGCTTCTAAAATCGTGTCAGATTTTATCACAAAGATGTGCTAAGGATAGACCTGTGATTAAAGAAAAAGTGCTGCTTAAGTCAGCGGTCAGTGCGACCTGGGCTCTTGTACAGCAGTGCGGCAAGCTTTTGTCATAATGCTAAACAAACTCGACATATTAAAACAGAGCGTTTGCGTTCTAATTAGCCAGCTACGTACCTGGAGAGACATTCTGTCCGCTGGCACAATTCGACAAACCCCATTTTTTAATAGCGCATATCCTATTTGTTTACACTTCTCTGTTGCCACTACCATACTTGTATCTGTCCTGTGGGTTTTGCATAATCCTGTGCACGCTCTGAGAAATAGTTCTGACCCCGACAGAACTTTATTGTCTGTCTACGGCCATACTGTAATTACGGTCACACTTAATTATCCGCAAGTGAGATTGACGTTAGTGACAATATGCATGCTAAGATCTCAGCTTACGACCAAAGAATGCTTTTCCGATGTGGAATATCTGTCGGTGACAGCAGAATCCCGTGGAAATGGTATTATGTAAAGCTGGTGTAACATCATGATGTCTGTCATGATGCATTCATGCCAGCAGAGGACCCCCTCCCCTGAGTACAAACTGTCGTTTCCTGTTTCATGATCACTTCCTGTTGTGCTATCACTTGTTTATGAACTAGATACTGTTAGGATAATCAAGGTCACAGTCATGTTGCAAGGTCTCGATCATACTTTTTATTGTGTAAGCTCTGAGCCGCTGTTTCCTGCCTGGTGCTTTGATCTGCGCACTGGTATTTTGGCTGCTCTTTGGATTTTCCCCTGGCCTTGATAGTATCATGGATATGCTGCATTCTGTCGTTCGGTATTATCTTTGCGTTGTGTGTAAAGTTTGACTAAAACCTCCAGGACATTGAGCATTAGCCATGTCCTGTGTCTCTGGTGTCACAGCTGGCTTTTTTTTTTTGGTCAAAAAGTACATATTAATTGATACTACTGGATAACAGGTCATAGACCTTCAATTGACTCTCCTGCTTGGTGCTTTTGTATTTCTTGTTGGACGTCTCTCACGGTCTCAGTTCGGCTCAAGTCTATAGTGCCATGAGTGGGGCAGTGGTGGCTTGAAGGTTGAGGCTCTGGGTTAGTGATCAGAAGGTCAGGGGTTCAAGCCCCAGCACTGCCAGGCTGCCCCTGTTGGGCCCTTGAGCAAGGCCCTTAACCCTCTCTCCTCCAGGGGGCGCTGTATCATAGCTGACCCTGCACTCTGACCCCAACTTCCTGACATGCTGGGGTATGTGAAGAAAAGAATTTCACTGTGCTCTACTGTATATGTGACCAATAAAGACCCATTATGAGTTCCTGAGTTCCACACTCTGCACTCTCAGCCTCCTCATCTAAAAGTCAAACTCATGGCTTGGACACTTATGCAAGCGATCTAGTAGTCAAATCAGTGGAGTCAATGATAACTCCCAGATGACTCAGTAGGTTGATTCAATACTACTAGACAAAAATGATTTGCAGCCTGCACAGACCTTTCATTAATCTTTGGTTCTTCTATGACTCTTTCATATCTGAGAGGAAATTCAGTTAGTTGGATGTTATGTATAGATCATTAAAAAAAATTAAATAATCACGACCGGAGATATTTCTGCTACAAAGAAATTGTGCAGTGTAATATCAAAACTAGGGGCGCACGGTGGTTAGCACGTTCGCCTCACACCTCCAGGGTCGGGGGTTCGATTCCCATCGTGGCCCTGTGTGTGCGGAGTTTGCATGTTCTCCCCGTGCTGCTTGGGTTTCCTCCGGGTACTCCGGTTTCCTCCCCCAGTCCAAAGACATGCATGGTAGGCTGATTGGCGTGTCTAAAGTGTCCGTAGTGTACGAATGGGTGTGTGATGGATTGGCACCCTGTCCAGGGTGTACCCGGTGCTCCCTGGGATAGGCTCCAGGTTCCCCTGGCCCTGAAGGAAGAATAAGCGGTATAGAAGATGGATGGATGGAATATCAAAACTATTTCCACATTCCGCATTCAGTTTCTGGAATAAACACAGGTGTTGTGTTGCAAGTGTGTTTATAACATACGGAAACAACATTTTTCCAAGGGTGTTGATTCATTTACTATAATAGCAGCTCTGATAGTAGCTTGGTTACAAGGCAAATCACCGGTTTATATGAGGCTACGTCCACGTTAATCCAGATATGGACATTTTTGTTTTATCAAGCTCTCTGTACACAACGGTTACAAACGTTGAGTAAAATTGCTCGTCCACCCTGAAACGTCTGAAGACACTTACGCCCCTTTATAGCGCATGCGTAAAAGTCTAAGAAGCGTACGCCTGTCACATTTCCATCCGGCGTTTCTTTACGTTCCGTCTCTTCGAATCGCGAGTAAATCTTCTATCCCCTTTGAAAAAATGCAGTCTGTCCAAAAGGTTGGACAAAGTGACATTAACAACAGCTGCGGTACGACATCGTCCACCGTCTTGTTTGTTTTCTGTTGAATGGGTCACATGACACATATGTCATTGTTTATAATGATATAATAACTCCATTTTCTCAGCCCACACTACAACGTGAAACTGCCATTTTCAAATCTATCCACTCGGGAGAGCGTTTTTTGAAAAGCTCCTTTTTCACTGGACATAAACACCGTCTCAGAGTGAGCGGAAGGCCGGGAAAAAGATGCGTTTTCAAATTCATCCAGATTAATGTGGACGTAGCCTTCATGCGCTTACTCTAATGCTTGTTCTAGTCCTATAGTAACAACGTACAGTGCACATGGACTTGGTGGACACTCTACATATGTGGAATGGAAACGAGTGTCATTTTTGCTATAATCGTTTATTATAATGATTGTGACGGGACATTTATTCGACATTTATGGAAGGAGTCTCCAGTGTCAGAGCTTTGTGTGTAACAGTCAGTGGTATTGCTGTAAGTTTTATTTTTGTCTTATTAACCTCAAGAAAAAGGAAAAAAAGAGAAGCTGATGATGTAATGACTGTTCATAACCGTTATAATGGACGTAATGGCAGGAACTGTCACAACATTAAATCTAACCATGAACGTATAAAATGTACACGGTGTCATTCTCTGATAATTAAAAATAAATTGTTTATCTGGTATAAAATAAAACACTTCAGGATGTACTGTTATTGGACAATAATCAACTTCCTGATGGTAACAGTGACTCTACTTCACACGTCACACTTCCCTGTCATTGATTATTTTCCTATAACAGATGTTACAAACCCCCAGATGTTTTATTCCTTACATAACGCATGATTTAGTATGATATGTATATCAGCAAAGGCATTTACACACAAACGGTCATCTGGCAGTATGAAGCAGAACAGGCAACCTACATATAATGACATAACTTAGGGTTAGAAATTGAATCTTGAGGGCATACCAGAGTGGGGTAAAACTTTCAGGCGTTAGCTTTCAGTTGAGCGAAAATGGAATGAAATTTAATTTTCACTGCTAAAAGGGAGACGGAATCGATATGTGCCCTCACATTGATTTTGTTTCCTGTGAAATGAAGACAGGATATTGGTTCATGAAAGTTAATACAGCACACAGTTTGGCTAAAATTGACCCTCCTTTCCTCAACTGAGCCTTTCGAAAATGTCTTAGAGTACACAGTTCCTCTGTTGTGAAGAACTAATAGCATTCTGTCTACTGTACCTCTCAAACAGGATCCAGCATTCTTCCCTGATATGACTGAAAGTTTATCCTGACTGAAAGCAGCAGAGATTTCTAATAGATATCTGTACTGAATGTGTTCAAATATTTTATGGATTTTATTTTCCCCAGAAGGTAGATACGACTACAAACACACATACAGTGCTTGGGGTTTTTTTGGTTTTGTTTTTTAAGACAAAAATAACCTTGATAAACTGGAGAGAGAAAAAAAAGGTACCTGGGGTGGGAAATGTAGGGTATAATCTTAAAAATGTACAATTCTACAGCACTAAGAGCCTTTTCTAATATGGAAGTACTGTGTTGTAGGGTTCTTTAATGGTTTCTTGATGTATAACCCTAAATTTTCTAAAAGCGTACTCTTCGAATAGTGTTTCTGATCTCCAGTCCTCAGCCCCTCCTCCCATAATGTTTTAGATGTCTCACTAATTAAAACACCTGGTTCAACTCATCAGCTTGTTAGTGTATTAGATAGGGAGACATCTAAAACATTCCGGGAACGGGGCTGAGGACTGGATTTGAGAAACACTGTCTTAGAAAATGGACTCCTCAAAGGTGGTCTAGAGACGGTTGGAGTTCCCTAACCCTAACCCTAACCCTGACCCTAAGGGTTTCTATCTATCTATCTATCTATCTATCTATCTATTTGTCTATCTATCTATCCATCTATCTCTCTAGCTATCTGTCTGTCTGTCTCTCTGTCTGTCTATCTATCTGTCTGTCTGTCTCTCTGTCTGTCTATCTATCTATCTATCTATCTATCTATTTATCTATCTGTCTGTCTGTCTGTATAGCTGTCTGTCTGTCTATCTAGCTATCTATCTATTTCTCTAGCTATATGTCTGTCTATCTATCTATCTGTCTGTCTGTGTGTCTGTCTATCTGTCTATCTATCTCTCTATCTGTCTGTCTGTCTGTCTATCTATCTGTTTGTCTGTCTATCTATCTGTCTATCTGTCTGTCTGTCTGTCTATCTCTCTATCTGTCTGTCTGTCTATCTATCTATCTGTCTGTCTGTCTAGCTATCTGTCTGTCTGTCTATCTAGCTATCTGTCTGTCTGTCTGTCTATCTATCTGTCTGTCTATCTATCTATCTATCTGTCTGTCTGTCTGTCTGTCTGTATAGCTGTCTGTATGTCTATCTAGCTATCTATCTATTTCTCTAGCTATATGTCTGTCTATCTATCTATCTGTCTGTCTGTCTGTCTGTCTGTCTATCTATCTGTTTGTCTGTCTATCTGTGTGTCTATCTGTCTATCTATCTATCTGTCTGTCTGTCTGTATAGCTGTCTGTATGTCTATCTAGCTATCTATCTATTTCTCTAGCTATATGTCTGTCTATCTATCTATCTCTCTATCTATCTATCTGTCTATCTATCTGTTTGTCTGTCTATCTGTGTGTCTATCTATCTGTCTATCTATCTCTCTATCTATCTATCTACCTGTCTATCTACCTGTCTGTCTATCTGTCTGTCTGTCTGTCTGTCTGTCTATTTAACTAACTAACTCAGTAGTTATTTATTTGAGCTTTAAATTCAGGAGACATTCTGAAATAATTTGACCATCAGGAATAATGAAGAAACTAAAAGGAGGAACTTTTTTTTTTTTTTTTTTTTTCAAAGATCAGAATTTCTACTTTAATTTTAAAAACATCTATGGTATTTCTAAGATTACGTTGGTTAGGGATGGTGTATTCTGATATTCTGTTATCGCTATGGATGAAACTCATCCCGAGGTACTTCAGAAATGCCTTAAAAAAAACCTTAAAAATCTGTGGAGTCAAGATTTGGATTGAGAATTTCAACATTTCAAGTCATAACCTGCTCCACTGACCCGTTTGTGTGTCGATGGGAGTACTTCTCCCTGTGTCTGTGACATCAAGCACCAAATGATGAGTGTTGGAAGTAATAGGCACTATACTGTACGTTTTGTTTACGACTTAAAATACACTCTATGGCCAAAAGTATGTTGACCATCATGCCCGTATGTGCTTGTTGAACGTCTCATTCCACAACCATGAACACTGATATGGAGCGTGTTCCTCATTTGCTGCTAGTTTCCACTCGAATTTGGAACATGGCTGTGGGGATTTGCACATTCAGTCACAGGCGCATTGGTGAGTTCAGGCCCCAGTGTGGGGCCTCGGGGGCCTCGGTGTACAGCCAGTGTTACAGTTACAGTGTTCCAGATCATCCCAAAGGTGTTCAGTGGTGTTGAGGTCAGAGCTCTGTCCAGGCCATTTAAGTTCTTCCACACCAACCTCGGCAACACAGGAGCACCGCCATGCTGGAACAGGTTTGATCCGCCAGTGAAGGGAAACTGTAATGGTACAGCATACAAAGACATTCTTGACAATTGTGTAATTCCAACTCAGTCATTTGGAGAAGGCCCACATATGGTCGGGTATCCGCGTACTTTTTGGCCATATAGAGTATGTAACTTAAACCGGGCCCGTATTATGAACACGTCCACCACTGCTAGGTTATTAGTGTAGTACTGCTTTAAAGGGAACTGCTACACACCTTTCTGCTTATGGAAATACTGTTTCATAAGACCAGCAGACACTGAGACGTTTTCCTCTTGTAAATCATTTGCTCATTTTAGTTACTGTATTGGTTATATTTTTTAAATTAAGTTCTATAAAGAATACTTTGGGATGAAGATAGGTAGAGAACTGAAATAAATAAATAAATAAATAAATAAATAAATAAATAAATAAATCATTTTTTTTTTTAAGTGTCTCAAATGGTGCGTCAGTATGAAACCCAAAACAACATGTACCTTGTTCCATCACTCCACGAAGTCAGATCACATGACCTTGCTTACGTGATCAGTGGCTTTAGAGAGGTATGGAGTAAAGACAAGCCAGGAATAAGGCCAAGGAATAAAAACAGATGTATGACAGGGTCAAGTTAAGGTGAAAGGATATTAGAGAATGGTCCCGGATACGTCAGCTGGTAACGTTGGCCACAGGCGCCGGCACCTGCCACCCCTTGCTCAGGGATGAAGTGAGAAATAGTGTGTGTGTGTGTGTGTGTAGCATTCTCACCATGTTTTGTGTGCTGCCTGTGTGGTTTTTTTTAGTGATTGTGTAGGGTTTTATGGTATTTCCATAGCAACAGTGTCAATAGTTCTAAGAAATTTTGACTGACAATTAATAAGACTGTTCGGAGGTTAAAAAGAGAACGTTGTTTTTTTCTTCTTCTTCTTTTTCTTTTTAATAAAACCCATTTGAAATATGACTATTCCATACAATATGGTGCCATTTGATGTTCATCTGTCCGGAAAAATTCAAACGAGTATCAGCGTAACAGATAAAGACAGAATTCTTGTCAATTTTAGCTGTTAGCGATGATGACTTTTACGGGTTAGCAAGCATCTTTACAGCCTGATGCTTAGTGTTTCATGTCAGTAAGTTTTGTCTTATCGGATTTAGGACTGTTTGGCAGATTGCCCGAATAAGTACAATATTAGCCATTTTATTATGGGTCCTCTAGGTTTTCTGTAATGGTCCTGCATGCTAACACAGAGGTGCTAGTCTTAGGCACTAGCCAAGCTAGTACTAGGTAGTGTAGAAATAAATACTCCTTGCAAGCAATGCTCAATGACATTGAGTCTAAAATATTCTGTTTTCCAGTGTAGAAAATACACGGTCGCGTTATTAGCCATTTTCATGCTAACATAGTGTTGATGATTCATATTCAGAAGGTCCAGAGAGCCATTTTTGAATGGTTAGTGTTAGTACAGTCTCTGACTATATTTTTCATTTACAACATTCCAAGACCTGCGAACATGAAAGATTGAGGGATTTACAGAGCAGTGTGAGGAGGAGGAGGAGGAGGAGGAAAAGGTAATGAATGCCTTTACAGGTTACAGCATCTTATAAAAGGTTTGGATGGACGACAAGATCAGACTGTGCTGTAAATCTGCTGTCCATTCCCTCGATGTTCCCTAAATGTACGTCCTCCCTGTCAGCTTTACGAATCTTGAGAAAGTTGTTTGCACTTTTAATTAACTGAATCACAGTATCCCAGATAAGTGAGCTGGTGGCCAGACCTTCGTGATTTGTTATGAGCGTCATAAAAACTGATCAATGACTGCATTAAGCTCACACAAAAGGGCATTTGTTTCTGAAAAGAACATTGCGCTTTGTATAAATATAAGCTTCATCAATCCTGCTCCAGAACAACTTGGAGCTGAAATATTTATGAGCCCGAAGCTAAAAGGCTTCGTTATTGAGCCGAATCAGCATAAATTGAATTGACCTCAGCGTCCTGTCTGTCTGCTCCCGTAGACTCGTTTAGCTCCGTTGACTCTCCCTTGCTTTTGACCGCCCTGCCTAAAGTTAAAGCCGATAAAAGTGTTCGATTGAGCTGTAAGAAAGCCAGCAGCATGACCTTCCATGTCTTATTTATGTGTCATCGAATAACTCGGCCATGGAAACAGCACTTTTTTGCCCTACGTTAGTACGTTTTAGAATAAAAAAAATCATTCCGAGTTAAAATATTTGAATTAAAATATCGAATTATAATAATTTTTTGCATTGCTGTGCTAATACCGTACATTTAAAGCCCCGATGACATCGAAATGGAAGTTTCGTGACTTTTAGTACGAGTATTTTAGCCTTAAGGAAAATCTATAGGCTAGCGCGCTAAGAAACAGTGACAAGATTTGCGTTTAGAATATTTATGCATCAGAACATTTCAAAATGTTATTCAGTTTTCCAGCTGTAAGTTGGTTAAAAAGGAAATGGCTTGAATTCGTTCACGTTGAAGACGGACGTGTTTGCGCCAGCTCATGGCTTTGTGCCAAGTACGACTTAGCCCTGGCTGTGAGGTAAGTTAAACACTATTAAAAAGAAGGAGGAGGAAATATCCCGCCCTGACATCCTGTTTCAGTGGAAATTTCGTCAACGCATCGAATAACGCCGTGCGTTTCCCGGCACTTCACGGGGACTTGAACATCTCATGCTTGATCATCTGATGCTTTCCATGAGTCATCCGTAACAGGTTATGATTTTTTTTTCTCTGCCACAACGTTCCTTCAACCCTGTCACCCGAACACGTCCACCTCTAGGAAATATTTGGAATATTCTACAAGTCACATGTTCAACATCAACTTGTGACATCAGAACTTCCTGATGATTATAGGAAGGAAAAATAAGTTATCTCATTTCATCCGTCCATCCATCTTCTATACCGCTTATCCTCTTCAGGGTCACGGGGAAACCTGGAGCCTATCCCAGGGAGCATGGGGCACAAGGCGGGGTGCGCCCAAGTTATCTCACCGTGCACCCAAGTTATCTAATTTATTTTCCTTTAGTCTCTGTGACCTTGTGATGTTACACTATTACCCAAATACGTAGACCAAACTAGGGGCCATGACGGCTTAGTGGTTAGCACAGTTGCCTTGCACCTGTAGTGTTGGGGGTTCAAATCCCACCTCTCCCCTTACTGCATGGAACTTGCATTGGAATTTTCCCATGCTTCAGGTGTTTCCTCCAGTTACTCGGGTCTCCTCCGCCGCGACCCTGTGTAGGATAAGCGGTATGGAGAATGGATGGATGAATATACCAAAATGTAAAAAATACTCAACCATGCAGCCGTTCTCAATCAGGGAACCTTATAGAAAATAAAGTACATTTTCCTGCGATTAGTTAACATGATTTTTTAACGTTTTCTGTGATTCAATGCTGAAAATTTTACATGTATATTAATATTGTTTCATTTTTAAGAATTTCAAAGGGAGAAGTGGTATGCCAAACATGTAAACAGCCTCTCAATGATGTGTGCATATGGTATACTGTATACAATCTTAAAAATCTTAACGCACTACGATATAATCCGCCAGTTTCCTGTTCATCGGCAGTTCGTTTATCTTGTGTTCTTTTGTTTTTCAGGAGAAGCCTTTAACTAAGTCCTTGCAGAGGGGTGAGGATCCACAGTTGGACCAAGTAAGTGCACTTCACTCAGCGGAGAACATCACTAAACTTTTCTTTTTTTTGTTTTTTTTTTTAATATCGAACTTAAGATGAGATTCTTCATACACAGACAAACAGATATCTACAGGAAATGTGATATCCGAGAAATGACCAAATGTCAGCTCCTGCAGACGGGAACCTTTTAGCCTGATCTGCCGAGCCAAAGGTTAATCAGGCTTTATATTTTATTGAAATGTGTATAGATTGCTCCGGCCCACACCGACGGGAATACGGACGTGATTTATAAATGATGAATGAATCGTAAAGTTGAAGGATCTGCACAGGATTACGGGATAGTTCTATGTCGAATAAATGCGTATTTGTTGAACTTCTTAGTTCTTCGGGGGTCTTTTATCTTCTTAAATGTACTTTTAAGTATCCTTTTAAAAATGTGTACCGATTTAATAATTCACCTCCGTCTGTAGGTAGTGCAGCAACACGGTCGATCTCTTCATTCTGATTGGTGTTGATTCATTTTCTATGACAGCAGCTCTGACTGTAGCGACGGCTGTATGCGCTAATAAATCATTCACTAAGCAAAATAGCGAGCAAACAAAACAAACAAACAAAGAACAAAGAATATGTTTTGAACTTTTCTGCGAGGCAGCCTGTATTTAACGTTTATGGAAGGAGTCTCCAGCGTCAGCACTTTGTCATGGTGCTCTCTGGTTTCTCGGGAACAGGACCAACTGCATCTTTTTGTCTTATTAACTTTGAGAGAGATAAAAGAGGCTGGTGAGGGAACGACTGCTATAACATAAGTGATAACAGGAACTTGTTTACTTTAACTAGAAAAGTATGACATTTTTTAATTGATAAAAATGGGAAAAAAATGAAATAAAATGAAAATAGTAATTATTATCTATTCATGTTGGGTAAATCCTATTCACTGCCATGTTACAGCATTAAAAAACAAATATCCAAATGTTCTGGTGAGCAAGCAGTTTTATTTTCATGGTCAGGTGTGTAAGCGTTCTGTGCGTGCGTGTATGTGTGTGTGTGTGTGTGTGTGTGTGTGTGTGTGTGTGTGTGTGTGTGTGTAGTTCCTGGTCTTTCAGCAACCTCACAGAGAGATGATTCTTCTTTCATAATGAACGGTTCTCTGTGTTCTCCCTGAGCCCCAAACATATCACTCTCTCTTCTGCATTTATACTCCTCTCCTCTTCTCTCCTCTCTCTCTCTCTCTCTCTCTCTCTGCATTCATCATGCCCTCCCTTACCAGCTCCTTTCCTCCCCACTATCTAAGTTATACTGTACATACCCACCCATTCGCCTCCATTTCATCCTTCTCGGGTGTTTTATTCTCATGCTCTTTTTGACGTGTTTTGCCTTTCTGTATGTTCTATTCCTGTACCTGTTACACCTCATCTTTCTTGGATGTTCTCGTCTCGTCTGGGACTGTCCATTTCCTGCCCTTTTTTAAAAAATTTTTTTTTCAGCCCACTCTATTTTTGTCATGAGAATTGTACTAATGCTAAACTTTAAAAATCCATATTTTGTATGATTCAATGCTTTGAGATGAATCGGTCGATTTTACTGATTCCATTAATTAAGGGGAGAAAATATTCAATTCATTTCAGATGTGAAATTTGCCACTGCAGTGTTCCGGCCCCATTGTTTTAAACAACATCGTGCTCTGAAAATCGTATCAAAAGTTAGGAGAGTTAAAGGTTAGGACTGAACACGTGACGGGCAAGTGTTATTACGTCATACATTTTAAGAGCTCTTTTAATGCAGGCCTTTAGACAAAGGCCATTGTCTTTTTTTCATTTTTATGTTCATAGTATCTATACATTTTAATGAAAGTGAAACAACCAGTAGGCATGTTTGTATGCCGTTTGCTTCTGTCTAAAAGTTTCTGGGTGGCTAGTGATGTTTAAAAAAATTTTTATGCAAGTTGATATTACTATGTAGCAAACTATTTCAGGGTAACTAACATCAGGAGGTTAGCTTGGAAGGAGAAAGTTTACCATGTCATACTTCCTTCACATCATCACTGTAGTAGTAGTAGTAGTAGTAGTAGTAGCAATAGTAGTAGTAGTAGTAATAGTAGTAGTAGTATTAATAGTAGTAGTAGTAGTAGTAGTATTAATAGTAGTAGTAGTATTAATAGTAGTAGTAGTAGTAGTAGTATTAATAGTAGTAGTAGTAGTAGTATTAATAGTAGTAGTAGTAGTAGTAGTAGTATTAATAGTAGTAGTAGTAGTAGCAATAGTAGTAGTAGTAGTAGTAATAGTAGTAGTAGTATTAATAGTAGTAGTAGTAGTAGTAGTATTAATAGTAGTAGTAGTAGTAGTATTAATAGTAGTAGTAGTAGTAGTAGTAGTAATAGTAGTAGTAGTAGTAGTATTAATAGTAGTAGTAGTAGTAGTAGTATTAATAGTAGTAGTAGTAGTAGTATTAATAGTAGTAGTAGTAGTAGTAGTAGTAATAGTAGTAGTAGTAGTAGTATTAATAGTAGTAGTAGTAGTAGTAGTAGTAATAGTAGTAGTAGTAGTAGTATTAATAGTAGTAGTAGTAGTAGTAGTAGTAATAGTAGTAGTAGTAGTAGTATTAATAGTAGTAGTAGTAGTAGTAGTAGTAGTATTAATAGTAGTAGTAGTAGTAGTAGTAGTATTAATAGTAGTAGTAGTAGTAGTAGTAATAGTAGTAGTAGTAGTAGCAATAGTAGTAGTAGTACTAGTAATAGTAGTAGTAGTATTAATAGTAGTAGTAGTATTAGTAATAGTAGTAGTAGTAGTAGTATTAATAGTAGTAGTAGTAGTAGTAGTAGCAATAGTAGTAGTAGTACTAGTAATAGTAGTAGTAGTAGTAGTAGTAATAGTAGTAGTAGTAGTAGTAGTAGCAATAGTAGTAGTAGTACTAGTAATAGTAGTAGTAGTAGTAGTAATAGTAGTAGTAGTATTAATAGTAGTAGTAGTAGTAGTAGTAGTATTAGTAATAGTAGTAGTAGTAATAGTAGTAGTAGTATTAATAGTAGTAGTAGTAGTAGTATTAATAGTAGTAGTAGTATTAGTAATAGTAGTAGTAGTAATAGTAGTAGTAGTAGTAGTATTAATAGTAGTAGTAGTAGTAGTAGTAGCAATAGTAGTAGTAGTACTAGTAATAGTAGTAGTAGTAGTAGTAGTAATAGTAGTAGTAGTAGTAGTAGCAATAGTAGTAGTAGTAGTAGTAGTAGTAGTAGTAGTAGTAATAGTAGTAGTAGTATTAGTATTAATAGTAGTAGTAGTAGTAGTAGCAATAGTAGTAGTAGTACTAGTAATAGTAGTAGTAGTAGTAGTAGTAATAGTAGTAGTAGTAGTAGTAGCAATAGTAGTAGTAGTAGTAGTAGTAGTAGTAGTAGTAGTAGTAATAGTAGTAGTAGTATTAGTATTAATAGTAGTAGTAGTAGTAGTAGCAATAGTAGTAGTAGTACTAGTAATAGTAGTAGTAGTACTAGTAATAGTAGTAGTAGTAGTAGTAGTATTAATAGTAGTAGTAGTAGTAGTAGTAATAGTAGTAGTAGTAGTAGTATTTGGCGGCACGGTAGCTTGGTTGCTAGCACGTTTGCCTTGCACCTCCAGGGTTGGGGGTTTGGATACTACATCTGCCTTATGTTCGTGGAGTTTGCATGTTCTCCCTGTGCTTCAAGGGTTTCCTCTGGGTACTTCCAGTTTCCTCCCTCAGTCTAAAGACATGCACTGTAGGCTGACTGGCATTCCCAAATTGTCCATAGTGGGTGAATGGGTCTTCTTCTTCACCTTTGGGAGAAGAAGACATTGACATTGCGTGTCCATTACATTGCATATTTAACTGTATAAATCATTTGCCTTCCAGTTGATCAGCACAATGAGTTCTCTGGCAGAGTACTGCCTGCCCTCTATCCTCCGCACACTGTTCGACTGGTACAGGAGGCAGAATGGAGTGGACGATGAATCCCATGAGTACACACCACGCTCCAGCACAAAGTCCAAAAAGTGAGGCTTGTTACCCTTTTTCACAAGGATAAGAGTGGTGATAATTGTGTTGCAAGACCATTACATTATTTATCTTATTTTTTTTACTCTATAAACCTGAATGGACCTCTGCTGGTATTGAATTCCATTTGATTTTGTATTTGGGCGTGTTTGGGTGGGTGTCTTTTCTCTGCCATGGACTGTATGACACTTCTCCTAATAAATATCACTGACGTAACAAAAATACACTATAATGGACTATTAAAATGTTTGGATTGATTCAAAAGTGCCAAAATAGCGCGATGACATCACATGTCCAGCCCAGCACTGAGTCACGGAGTCACGGAGAGCTGTGCTTCATCATTGCAGAATAATATTTTAATCTGTGATCGAGGATGAGACAGTGAGGTTGAGTATACTGCACCTTAAATACAGTATTCATTGTTCTTCTCTCTCTCTCTCTCTCTCTCTCTCTCTCTCTCAGTGATGAACAGCAGAGAGATTATTTACTGGAGAGGAGAGATCTGGCCATCGACTTCATCTTCTCCCTTGTTCTTATAGAAGTTCTCAAACAGGTACTTGATACAGTCGTGTCCCATTCCAGTACATGACTACATGAGTTGGCACCTCAGCAGGTTGCATGGACACTGAATTATCTATTCTCTTAATCTAACATATGGATCTTTAAAATTGTGTCTTTATCAAGTCTTTATAAATGTGTCTTTTTATTAGCAGCAACCTCATACAACAGTGCAAGTTATAAAACTGACCCCAGATGTATTCCATCAGACAATTCAGCCAGTCTGGGCCTGACAGTTCCATGTCTTCCACGCTTCACTGAAGCTCTGAGGATGACATAATGATAAGTCTAGGGCCTCCAGTTTAACCTCATCAGCGCTGTACCCTTATTCATCAAAGTTATATTCCATGGAAAAATGAATTGTAGCTTTTTATGAACCTGTTTACGGTCACAATAAAGGAGAGAACTGAACCTCTTCCAACCTCATCTGCATGTAGTTACGCAAACGCCATTTACAGCTAGGTTTTTATTCGTTTTCGCACTCAAATAGGTCAAATTTAACCAAAGTCAGATGTCATTAAAGCTTCTTTTGTGGGTTTTAGTGCTGATATCAACCTCATATACAGTCTATGGTAACATATATGATATTCACGCATCGTTGAACGACCAGTCTGCCTAAAACTCTCGGACGTTCCGAATGCAAACACACCTGTTACTCAATGGAAGTACTAATGGTTTGATGAAGATCCATGTCTGTTCATTATAATTCATTTGTAATATAAATTACACGGGGGTTCGATTCCCACCGTGGCCCTGTGTGTGCGGAGTTCGCATGTTCTCCCCGTGCTGCGGGGGTTTCCTCCGGGTACTCCGGTTTCCTCCCCCAGCACAAACACATGCATGGTAGTCTGATTGGCGTGTCTAAAGTGTCCGTAGTGTATGAATGGGTGTCTGAGTGTGTATGTGATTGTGCCCTGCGATGGACTGGCACCCTGTCCAGGGTGTACCCCGCCTTGTGCCCCATGCTCCCTGGGATAGACTCCAGGTTTCCCCGCGACCCTGAAAAGGATAAAGCGGTGTAGAAGATGGATGGATGGATAAATTAGAACGAATTTCGTCATTGACACGAAACCTCATTTAGTGCCACGTTGATGTTGATACTAAACCTCATTCTTAGACCTCATTGGATTTGTAAAACATGGATGTAGCATGTGAAAGGTGTTCAATATAAGCTTTCTAATGATGCTTTCTGTCTCCTTCAATGACTAGATGCCTCTCCACCCTGTTCTCGACACTTTGGTCCAGGACGTCATTGACCTGGCCTTTAAGCACTTTAAATACAAAGAAGGGTAACATTCAGAGCGTCCTCTATCCACTACAAGCACCTCATGTCTGTTCCTCTTTCACTCCGCTGTAACATGATGGTGTTTTCTGCATGTTTTCAGGTACAATGGTCCTAACATGGCCAATATGCACATTGTAGCAGATCTATATGCAGAAGTAATAGGAGTCCTGGCTCAGGCAAGGTGAGTAGATCACACAATACACCATGCATGCTTTACACAAATGTCCATGAACCCAGGGCTTCTAAAAAATTAGTACCCTCCTCTTCATGTTGCAGAGTTTAGTTACGCCATATGTACCAGTTTTAAGATCGTATAGTTGATGCTTTTTAAACGAGATAGCTCTGTCATCAGCCGAGTAGTGGAGTGAGCATTAATTAACCTTGCATTATTTCATTTTCGTATATACTCAGTAGTCTAATGTTTGTGGGTGGGTTAGCGGGTGTTTTACTATTTTAGAATAATTATAATGAAGACCCTATGAAATAACACATGGAATAATATTTGTACCCTACTCTACTTTTAAAAAGATTATCATGCTTAATGGTTTACTTCCGTGTCATGCATTGTTCGACTGAATTCGAGCTGGGAAAATGACTGTGATATACACGTCTCTCAGCTTTTTCCACAAGTACCGTAGATCGTCTTGTTTTCACTCCTCTCGCTTCGCCCTACCTCAGGTTCCCTGCTGTGAAGAAGAAGTTTCTGAGTGAGCTGAAGGAGCTCCGTCAGAAGGAGCAGAACCCCTGCGTGGTCCAGAGCACCATCAGTCTCATCATGGGCCTGAAGTTCTTCAGGGTGAAGATGTATCCTGTCGAGGACTTTGAGGCGTCTTTTCAGTTCATGCAGGTACTGTAAAGTGATGAGAAACTGATGAACATTACTTTATTACTTTACCTCTGATGGCAGCCCAGTATCGTTTAACTGTAGTTATGTAATCTGTATCAGGCTATTTGGAGCACATTAACTGATATTTATGCAAGCGTTTAACTGAAAGTTTATGTAAGTGCGCTTTCGACTAATGCGTCCAATTAGGCATTAAATATGTAAGATGTTTTCTTTTGCACTGTTCAGCTCAATTTACCAGGTTATGTACCCATTTGTTCAGTGGAAAATGACCTTGAAAAGATATCTTTTTTCTTCTTTAAAAGCATTGCACAGGCTTATTGCATCATGGATGTCTCTAAATTATTATAACAACACACACTGCTTCCTCAAAAGTAACGTTATAGGGGAACCGTGAGCTCTATTTCTGTAATCAAGGCTCACATGGGGGGAAAAAACAAAACAAAACAAGATGTAAGAACAGCAGTGCAGATGTCCAACGTGGTATCAAAAAGTCAGACTTGCACACAGCTAAACTGATAAGGATATACAGTCAGGAAAATATCGATGACGGTTTAAGTGACGGAAAACATTTTGTATTAAAACAACATAAGAGCTGCAGTACTGTGGAAAAGTATTACGCACCCTATTTATTATTTTTTAGATTTTTTTATTTGATGACTTCTACATTAGCGAGTCAGTACAAAAACATGTTAGATTTCCAAACATCAGTTCTCCGGCACAAAATTAAACGCTCCAAAAAAATTTTTTGTATGTCCGTACGTGGGCGCACGGTGGCTTAGTGGTTAGCACGTTCACCTCACACATCACACCTCCAGGGTCGGGGGGTTCGATTCCCACCGTGGCCCTGTGTGTGTGGAGTTTGCATGTTCTCCCCGTGCTGCGGGGGTTTCCTCCGGGTACTCCGGTTTCCTCCCCCAGTCCAAAGACGTGCATGGTAGGCTGATTGGCGTGTCCAAAGTGTCCGTAGTGTATGAATGTGTGTGTGTGAGTGTACGTGATTGTGCCCTGCGATGGATTGGCACCCTGTCCAGGGTGAACCCCGCCTTGGGATAGGCTCCATGTTCCCCGTGACCCTGAAAAGGATAAAGCGGTATAGAAGATGGATGGATGGATGTCCATATGCTGTCTGTTAATGGCTCGGTTTTGGAGTTTCAAAGTAAATTGAAGAACCTTGGAGCTATTTTTGATCCCAGTCTGACATTTGACCCTCATGTGCCGAACACTGTCAAAACGTCCATTTTTTTTTTTTTAAATCTCAGACCTACCGCGTGCTTACGGCTCATTTTATTCTCTCCTGTTGCTGAAAGTCTGATGAAATCTTTAGCGTTTTCCTCTCATTGACTACTGTACTGCACTTCTCATCAGAGTTTTAAACTGCAATATCTGTAAAAAAAAAACGACAGCTAGGATCCTGACCGGTACTAGGGTATGTGATCACATGACTCCTAGTTTAGAGTGCTTGCACCGAGTCCCTGTCAGGTACCGAGTTGAATTTAAAATCCTTATGTTGACGTATAAAGCATCGCATGGTCTGGCTCCTCGGTATTTGACCGAGCTCTTAACTTTGCACTTACCGAGTCGTAATTTGCGCTCCTCTCGGTCTGGTCTTTCAGCTGTTCCTTAAACAGGTCTTCACTCCACGGCGTTTTCATCATACGCCCCTGCACTGTGGATTTCTCTCTCCTGGTTGACATTAGCGAAGCACAGTCGCTATGTACTTTGGAATCTCGTCTTAAAACATTTTACTTTGGTATAAGCTCGATATCTGACTTCATCTTGTTATGTATCGCCATTTATAATTCTTTCTAATTCTATAAAGTCAGTGCCATTCTAACGGAATTGATATTTCTGACTGTTACGTAAATAGACGTGAATGGGAAAGCTCACCGTGTTCTCTGTTACAGGAGTGTGCACAGTATTTCCTGGAAGTGAAAGACAAAGATATCAAGCAGGCTCTGGCTGGTCTCTTCGTGGAGATTTTGGTGCCTGTTGCAGCAGTAAGTGCAGAAGTATTGGCACAGTTACATTTACATTTACATTTACATTACATTTATTCACTTAGCAGACGCTTTTATCCAAAGCGACTTACAAATGAGAAAGATACAAGCAAAGCGATATATCAAGCAGAGAACAATACAAGAAGTGCTACCATACGAGATCTATTAATTGAATTCCAGAAGAAGCAAAGTGCAGAGTAGAGGTGTAAGTGCTTTTTTTATTATTATTATTATTATTATTATTATTATTATTATTATTATTATGAGTTTGTTAGGTGTTCACGGAAGAGGTGGGTCTTTAGTTGTTTTTTGAAGATGGTGAGAGATTCTGCGGTCCGGACTGAGATTGGAAGTGCATTCCACCACTGAGGAACAGTTAGTGTGAAGGTTCTGGAAAGGGACCTAGCGCCACGCTGAGTTGGAACTGCTAAACGTCGGTCGCTAATCGATCGCAGATTGCGAGAGGGAACGTAGGCCTTCAGGAGAGAGTTGAGGTAGGGGGCGCTGTTCCTGACAAGGTCTTGTAGGTGAGCATCAAGGCCTTGAATTTGATACGGGCGTCTACAGGAAGCCAGTGGAGGGAGATGAAGAGGGGTGTGACATGGGTTCTCTTGGGCTGGTTGAAGACGAGGCGCGCTGCAGGATTCTGAATCATCTGAAGGGGTTTGATGGAGCTGGCTGGGAGGCCTGAAAGCAGTGAGTTGCAGTAATCCAGTTTAGAATTAACAAGAGCCTGGACTAGAATCTGTGTAGCCTGTTTGGTGATGTAGGGTCGGATTTTCTTGATGACAAGCTTTCTGCTTACGTGTCGAACTCTAGCATGCGCCTCTGCAAGTCACTCTAGATAAGGGCGTCTGCTAAATGCTAAATAAAGATTTGACAAAGCAGTCTTTTAGTGTTCTAATTTAAATCTTAAGTGTTAGCACTTCGACTGTCTGACTTACTTTATGTTCGAGAAAAATCACCTGAGACTGTGCAGAAGCTACAGTTCTGGCGAATGACAGTACACGGCATGTTTAGAACACTGGCTTTATTATATTTCTTCCTGTGTTTGAATCTTGTTCGGCTGACCCTTGTTCATTTTTTTGTTTTAATGGCAGGCTGTGAAGAATGAAGTCAACGTTCCTTGTCTAAGGAACTTTGTGGAGAGTTTGTATGATACAACGTTGGATCTGTCTACTAGGAAGAAACACTCTCTGGTCAGATTCTAGCTCTGTATAACTCTCTTTGTGCTTCCGAAGTGCTGTTTTATCCTCATCTTCTATCCGCTACTGTGAAATGATCGTTGCCTTGACCAGGCCTATGTCATCTAATTTTAATAACACCTAATCGTCTAACGCATGATTTATTACTTTTAAAAAATGTCTTTTAATGGATTTCTATTACTGGATTAGTTCAAATAATACAAATAAATGTAACCTTTTTTTTGGTGGGGGGGTAAAAATTCAACCGAATTTTGAAGATGATAAATCGGGGTGTATTTGGTAAATTGTTGCTGTATGGCAACGATGTGCAACGGTGGAAAGTATCATATCGTCAAAAATAACACAAAATGTATGAGATCACAAGTCCAATTACTGCATTTCCCAGACTATAAGTTGCAGAGTTTTGTTGCCACCTAGAAAGTGTGTAAAAGTTGTATCTTCTAGAAAGGAATGACAGCTGTAAATGTGTAAATGTGGATGGATTTACTCACTCGAAATTCACAAAAAATCGTATCAAAATTTGAATAATTACCGTAATTTCCGGACTATAAGCCGCGACTTTTTTCACACGCTTTGAACACTGCGGCTTAAACAATGATGCGGCTAATTTATGGATTTTTACGGGCTAACGAGCTTCATGCCGCCAAAACATTTAGCCACGTCACATCGGACCAATGAAATTACCGAACAGGTCACAGTGGACCAGTGAAACTGTTCGAATGAAATCAAACGCACTCACACTAAATTCTTCAGATCGGTCATTTTGCGCTTCATGCACACCCCCTCATCATGGAAAACACACAAAGAAATGCAACTTTCAAGTTAAAGGCGATCGATCTGGCTGTCGAAGAAGGGAATAGCATGTGAAGAGCAACTTTTGCTCAAGTCTGCCAGTGGATCCTAACAGCGTGGAGCAGTGTCAACAAATCTACGATCACCAGCGGGTTTCGAAAGGCTGGGCTGCTGTGTGATGAAGAGGACAGCACGAGCTCAAGGGCGAATTTGCCTCGAGACGTAAGTGACATTGAGAGTGACAACGAAAGAGAGACTGAGGAAGCGTGTGACAAAATACCGGTAATACTGAGGCTGTTCAATTCCAACACCGAAGATGACGACTTTAGTGGTTTTAGTGCGCAGGAGGAAGATGAAGATAGCGATCAATGACTTTTCCTGGTAGGCAACTGTATATTTTTTTTTTAACCAGCCATGTTACAGGCACTGTTCAGAAAAAAGCATTTACGGTACGTATTTAATTAAAAGTTTAAAAAAAGCTTTCTGTGTAACATCTTTCTGTGTAAATATCTCATGTTACAACGTGGACACCTGCGGCTTATAGACAAGTGCGGCCTATATATGTACAATTTTTTTTTTCTTTTTAAAGTTAGTGGGTGCGGCTTATATTCAGGTGCGCTCAATAGTCCGAAAATTACGGTAGACCCAAACATGCTTTGGGTGGAGTATCTTTTTAATTCTTTCTCTGGAAACATAAAATGTAGAAAATAAGGTGCAATTGCAAAAAGTCTGAAGTTAGAATTTTTTCTTACTTAGAATGTGAAAAAAAAAAAAAAAAGTAAATATACTGTTAGAGAAGCCGAGTGTTTTTTTTTGTTTTTTTTTGCTATGTAGGCCTGTTTCAGTTCATGAATGACACACTACAGTTCTGTTAGCGCATGTTGTCGCCGTATGGCAACGATTACGTTTTACCATTTAACAGAATACTCAAAATATAGAAAGTAGTTTTGCCTAAATATTGAAAAATGTATCAGATTTTGAGAGCCCTCCGGTGATGACCTTCACCATACCATGTGACTGCAGAAAAGGAAGTGCAAAGAGCACTTCCTGGTCATGTGACATGCCTTTTTTTTTTTTGCTATGTCAAACGTAAAGCTCTCTTTTTCCAGTTACATAGGAAAATATTAGTTTTGTATTATTTGCTATTAAAAAATTGGAGATAAATTTATCGTTGCCGTATGGCAACACCATGCAGGACAGGGCTAATACATTGTATCTTTATCTAAATTATTATCTGTATAAACAGTATTTGTGGAAATAGCCAGACTGAAACCCTTCTCAGGCTTGGGAATTGTTTAGGATACAGAGGGGTGTGTGTGTGTGACCCTTGCTTTGGGCATCATTTTTGTAATATATGAAAACTTTAAGACGTTAAGACGTCAATCCTGACCCTCTGTCTGTGTTTGTGCTCAGGCTCTTTACCCGCTCGTCACATGTCTGCTGTGCGTCAGTCAGAAGCAGTTCTTCCTCAACAGATGGCATGTCTTCCTCAGCAACTGCCTCTCAAACCTGAAGGTAGTGCGTCTTCGCCTTACACTCTATTCCGCTTTTTCACATTTCAACATTAAATTGCCATTTTAATTTTTTTTTTTTGATATACTCATCTCTAATTACTGTATCATCATCTAAACTGATTTTGAAAAGCCTGCATCTAAACACAACATATTATATACGGTATATTTGATCTCGATGTGTACGCTATAGCTGTAAAGTACAGCGTGCGTATATAATTGTGTTTAACGTGGTATTAAAAAGAGCGTATCTGTTGTCCAGAGCAAAGACCCAAAGATGGCCCGTGTAGCCCTGGAGTCTCTCTACCGTCTCCTCTGGGTGTACATGATCCGCATCAAGTGTGAAAGCAACACTGCGACACAGGGGTGAGTGTGTTCCCATGTTGTGTAGAACTCCTGCAGTTAAAGCCTACTGAGAGCCAGGCTTGGGCAGAGCCGCAGGAAGTGGTGTTTACGTCATCATGCCTGCTCCATCAATGCCATCTTTCTTGGTGGATTATGGGCAGGCTGGAGCAGTGAAATAAATAACACACGCTCTGTACCCCACCCAGTGGCGTCACTCTGTGTGTGTGTGTGTGTGTGTGTTGCCTCGGCGTAATTAGTGAAGGAGGGCCAGGAGTGGGTGGAGGACAGAAAAAGGAAAACTCTGGGAACTTGGCTAACAGCCTTACTTGGCAATGGGCTTGGATGCAAACAATGAATAGTACCATTTTGGAACTTAGATGTGCGTTTGGACCTTTTTTAGCTGATGCTTTATTAGGTTTACTAAAATAACTCAGTGGATGCAGTTTGAGCTTTAGGGTGTTCATTTAGTCCAAACGCCAGACCACTATAACTGCAGTAGCACTTTAATGAGGTGCACTGAGGTACAGTCTATGAAGAACTTTATTATTTTTCCATTAGTTGTGAAAAAGCTAATACAACTTTCTTTCTATCATGTTATCCCACAGCACTGTTGAGTTCTCAAATCTGATTGGTCACAAGGTTGATTCATGTCCTATAGCAGCAGCTCTGACAGTAATTCAAGCTGTAATTCAAATCATAGATCATTAATGCGCTTGTTCTAATACCATGTTGCTTTAATCTATAGTTATAATAAGGACTTACACGGGGACTTTTATGGTGGATAGACCACATAATCTAAATGTGTTTTATTTACCAAAGACGTAAGATACTGTATGTAGTAATTGTTGATACTGTGATGTTTATTTAACATTTATGCAAGAGTCTCCGGTGTCAGTGCTTTGTAACAGTAGGTAGGTTTTCCACCATGGGAAAGTCCTCATGGCAGACGAGTTTGCACTTTTCTGGTTCTTAGTACATTTACAGCATTTGTCAGACGCCCTTATACAGAGCGACTTAAATTAATCTCTTTTCTACAGTTGAACAGCTGAGGGCCTTGTTCAGTGGCCCAGCTTGGCGGTTCTGGGATTTGAACTCGCAATCTTCCATGACAAGCTGTGATTTTATCTTAGAAAATAGAGGCCGGTGAGGGAGTGACTGTTTATAGCGGCTATAACGTAAAGGAGAACCGTAACTAACTTGCCTTATGGATGTTCAACCACATGAAATGTAGCTATAAATGCTTAAAAAGCATGACATGTCGTTGTTCAGTGAATAAAGATGGTAATTGTTGGTAAATTGCTGTGGTATAAACGGAAGGCAAGACTTCTGGTTTTGCTGTCATAGGAAAATAATCGATCTGGGGTGGTAACAGTAACGCCGCTTTGTGTCGACCTGCAACATTTACATTTACAGCATTTGGCGGACGCCCTTATCCAGAGCGACTTACATTTCTCTTGTTTATAACTGAGCAGTTGAGGGTTAAGGCCTCAGTGGTCAGTGCTCAGTGCTCAGTGGCCCAGCAGTGGAAGCTTGGATTTGAATGTAAATGACGCACTTATATAGCGCTTTTATCCAAAGCGCCTTACACTGTGTCTCATTCACCCATTCACACACACACACTCACACACCAGTGGTAGCAGAGCTGCCATGCAAGGCGCTAACTTGCCATCGGGAGCGACTTGTGGTTCAGTGTCTTGCCCAAAGACACTTCGGCATGTGGAGTCACGTGGGCCGGGAATCGAACCTCCAACCCTACGATTAGTGGATCGTAGCCACAGCCGCCACAGCCGCCCTAATGTATGACCTTCTGATCAGTAGTCCAACATCTTAACCACTGAGCTACCACTGCCCTGCACTGCTCTGCAACATACCACCGCATTGTTGATTCTTTTCCAATAACAGTATGTCCCTTACATTTAAAACATCAAATTTAATCTTACCTCACTTATATACGACCGGTCTCATTAAGATACAGCAGTAGGGAACATATCCTGTTATGCCAGCTGGTTTACTCAGATGTTTCGTCTAGTTCAGGCATCATATGCAGTGCAGTCACTGATGAAAGGTTTGATTAATGACGGATTTTAAAATCTTGTCAATAATACCTGCAGGATGAAAAATCCACCTTTCTAAACACAGAAAATTGAACACGCCTTCCCGAAGGCAGAACCGCGTAATGATCCGAAAGTGAAAGTAGTTACGTGCGTTTGGGCAGGGTTTGTTTTGCTACATTTTTGAGAAATTAAATATTTATGCAAGTTGAGATCTTCCTCTTGCCAATATTAGCATCAGGTTTTTCTTTTATATATATATACACATATATATTAATTCATTTAATAGTTTAACAATGTATCTGTGGCATATACGGTGGTAAATGTTGTTAAAATGTGTATGCTGCAGTATCCATAATCCTGTAGCCCTGCCCCCAAGTCCCATTAAGTTCTGTTAGTCTGTTAGTGTCAGTCTATAAACCGCACCACAGGACTGGTGGACCGTGAAAAAGGTTTCGTTTGGTTTTTTTAATGGCAAACAGTCTAGTTGTTTGCGCAGTAGATAAATTCCTTTAGTGTGCATTGTGTCACAACCTGTTTGGTCTTTTGTGTTTACTGTACTGTGCTCTGGGGTGGGGTTCCTGTAGGGTTGGCGGTTGATTCAGTGCTCTTAGAGTAACAGGCTACAGGAGGCTACATTCACTTCAGCTAACATCTTGTATGATGAAGTTGCTTTGTCACTTTAGCAGGTTGTACAGACATGAACTGGGATTAGCACGTTGCAGGTTAAGCAGTCACCACGGCCCCTTGGAAGCTGTTCGTCTCTCTCTCTCTCTCTCACACACACACACACACACATATATACACATGCCATAACCTTAAATAAAGCTAGTGTCATGAGGCCATGCCAGGATTCTACCATGCGCTAATTTCCCCAAAATAGAGCTGAACTACACTTAGATGAATTGACTAAAACAGCAGGCAGTACTGCAATACAGCATCCTCATTATTTCTGTGACTGAAGCCAGTTGTTAAAATGAATTCAGATTACATCATGTTTAATTGATTGGTCTTGATAAATTGATGTCATTTGTTTACTGATATATATTTTTTTTTCTCTCGCTCTCTAAACAGACGTCTTAACAACATTGTCACGACGCTGTTCCCAAAAGGATCTCGGAGCGTGGTCCCAAAAGACATGCCGCTCAATATCTTCGTCAAGATCATTCAGTTTATTGCACAGGTAAAGAAAAAATATACGCACCAACCACACGCACACACACACACACACACACACACACACACACACACACTAATTAATGATCATATCACACCTATTACTAGCCCCATTTTCCTTTTATAAATAAAAGCTGCAATCCGCATGCAGACCAGACAAATGTCCCCACAATGTCAAAACTGTCAGACACAATGTAAAAATGTAAAAATGTAAAAATGAGTTGTTTTTTAAAATGAATTAAGTAAGTAACTAAATAAGTAGTAAGTAAGTAAGTAAATAGTAAGTAAGAAGTAGGTAACTAAGTAAGTCGTAAGTATGTAAATAACTAAGAAGTAAGTAGTAAGTAAGTAACTAAGTAAATAGTAAGTAAGTAGTAAGTAACTAAGTAATAAGTAAGTAACTAAATAAGTAGTAAGTAAGTAAATACTAAGTAAGTAGGTAACTAAGTAAGTAGTAAGTAAGTAAATAACTAAGAAGTAACTAAGTAGTAAGTAAGTAATAAGTAAGTAAGTAGTAAGTAAGTAAGTAACTAAGAAGTAAGTAGTAAGTAACTAAGTAAGTAGTAAGGAAATACTAAGTAAGTAGGTAACTAAGTAAGTAGTAAGTAAGTAAATAACTAAGAAGTATCTAAGTAATAAGTAAGTAACTAAGTAAGTAGTAAGTAAGTAAGTAAGTAACTAAGAAGTAAGTAGTAAGTAAGTAACTAAGTAACTAAGTAAGTAGTAAGTAAATAAGTAAGTAACTAAGAAGTAAGTAGTAAGTAAATAAGTAATAAGTAAGTAACTAAGTAAATCGTAAGTAAGTAGTAAGTAAGTAAATAACTAAGAAGTAACTAGTAAGTAACTAAGTAATAAGTAAGTATAAAGGAAGTAACTAAATAGTAAGTAAATAACTAAGAAGTAAGTATTAAGAAAGTAACTAAGTAAGTAGTAAGTATGTAAAGTAGTAAGTAGTAAGTAAGTAACTAAGTAAATAGTACGTAAGTAACTAAGTAATAAATAAGTAACTAAGTAAGTCGTAAGTATGTAAATAACTAAGTAGTAAGTAGTAAGTAAGTAACTAAGTAAATAGTAAGTAAGTATTAAGAAAGTAACTTAGTACGTAAGTAACTAAGTAAACAGTAAGTAAGTATTAAGAAAGTAACTTAGTAAGTAGTAAGTAGGTAGTAACTAAGTAAGTAAACAGGTAAGTAATAAATATTTATAAGCCCATTTTATGAGTTGAAACAAAAATATTAGGTGTGTACACATTTATAACTGTCAGTGTTTGTTCATTATTTTATGAAGCAACGTTGTTTGTTTTACTTGTTTAACTCCCTTCTTACAGGAAAGGCTTGATTTTGCCATGAAGGAAGTCATCTTTGACCTGCTGTGTGTTGGGAAGCCTGCAAAAGCTTTTAGTCTTAACCCAGAGGTATATAAATAATGAAGTTATTATAATACTAAATCGATATATCCTGCACTGCTTTGTACTGTGTGTGTTCTGTTGATAGTGTTGCATTCCCATGCATGCCGTTTCCTCCGCTGATGCTTACGATACAGAATGCAGTAAATTGAGTTACTCGTTACGTGTATTTGAATGCAAGTCGATGATCGTCTTGGTTTTTCTAATGGCTCTGTGTGTACTTCAGAGGATGAATATTGGCCTGCGTGCATTCCTGGTCATCGCCGATAAGCTGCAGCAGAAGGACGGAGAGCCACCGATGCCCAACACGGGGGTCACTCTTCCGTCTGGGAACACGCTGCGGGTCAAAAAGACGTACCTGAGCAAAGCACTCACCGAGGAGGAGGCCAAACTTATAGGTGACCGACTGAAATCATGCAGTGCTTACTGATAGATATACTTTAAGATATAGATGGATGGATGGATGGATAGATAGATAGATAGATAGATAGACATCTATATCTTAAAGTATAACTATGCATTACATACATTTAGCAGTTTGTGATTTTTTTTAACAAGCAGTTTTTGGCTTATCAGATTTAAAAAATACCCTAGAAAAGGTATCTTTTTGTGTTTGTGGGTTTGTAGATTTCTTTTTAAAAATTTTCTGGCCCAGAAATTAGGCCCTGCCCCTTTTTACCTAAAGGCTGATTTAAAGACAGTTCATAAAGTGGTTGGAATTTGTTTCTATGACAACTAAATAGCCTTAATAGTGAAGTTAATCCCATATAGCAAGTTTAAAGCAGGTTTTACTTGAAAGTTTTAAAAGGTTTAAAATGAAAAGGTTTTCCAAAATGAGTAGTTTTCACCTAGAACTCAGGAGCAGCAGTGAGAAGCTCGGAAACTCCTGAAGCCGGTTGAGAAAACCCCAAGAGCATCCAGAGCTCATGAGTAATACTGTTAAGAATTTATAAGATCAAATCATTTTGATTTGCTGAGCACTTTTCCTGGTCAGTGCATAATTTCCTATGTTTTATTTATGTAATTACAAGAAAAGACAACCGTTTGAATATACTTCATCTTTTATCCCATGTGTTCTGCCATGTAGGAATGTCTCTCTACTATTCCCAAGTTCGGAAAGCCATAGACAACATCCTGAGACATTTAGATAAAGAAGTGGGTCGCTGTATGATGCTTACTAATGCGCAGATGCTTAATAAGGAACCGGAGGACATGATCACGTGAGTATGACCCACAGCACACCAGATCTATACAAAATGACCAGGAGAGATTCTCAGTTTGTTAACGTCAATCATTTGCACCTCTAACAGATATTCTTTTACACTAGAGTAATAAACCTAACAGATACGTTTACTTCACCGTCCAATTACGATTACTTTATTTATGAACAAGGCTTGATACACGTTGCAGAATTACGTCGTGTAATAAATCCGTGAAAAACGTATCTTTTCTGATGCGTGTCAATTTCTTCAGCATAGAGATGAAAGATGTCATATAGATGTCATAGGAGATCATATAAATCTGTTTTTTTGGGGGTTTTTTTACTCTAAATAATAAAGAAATAATCATTTCTTTTCCTGAAAAATGCTTTCTCTTGAGAGTGAAATAAATATTTGAGTCCTAACAACATCAAAAGACTTTTTCCATGCATATTTGTGCATATTTAATCCTACAAAGCCTCGTTTGCATAAACGAGTGAACATTCCTGATAAAATCCGAGTACAAATACAGTTAAACCATATCAGAAATCAGCTGAAGAGATTAATTATGATATGTTTTGTTGGATGACGTTACCCTGTTTATCTGCCGTGACCTGCCTTAAGTAGGTTAGATTGCTGTGTAAAGTACATGTGTAACGACACACTCTATAACTACACGTTTTTTCCCTTTTGCTGTGGTAATGGAATAATATTCCTAGTTTATTTCTGTCTGTGTTTGCGTGTTCTCAGAGGGGAGAGGAAGCCCAAGATCGACCTGTTTAGGACGTGTGTAGCTGCCATCCCTCGCATCCTGCCTGATGGCATGACCAAGCCAGAGCTCGTCGACCTGCTAGCCCGGTGAGTGCGTGTATGTGTGTGTGTATGTGTGTGTGAGAGATAGGGGTAGATGATGGGATGGTGTGATGGGACCTGACGTGAAGCAGAGTTACCGTTACCACGTCGACGTTGATTATTTTCCTTTAACGACACATCCTGAAACATTCTCGTCCTCGTACACCACATCCGTCGCCGATGAATACGATTTGTAATTCATTGATGAACAACACACGTGTTTTTATTTATTTATTCATTTAGTTATATTTCACGTTGTGAAGCATCTGTAAGGAAGCACAAAAGCACAGGGAATGCACGGCTGATCTGGTTTCTCCGAGACTCCTCGGTGAGGTGATCTCTTCCTGGCTGAATTGGTCATCTCGGTGCAATCCGAGAGGTGAACTGCTCTAATCGGGTCTAATTCCTCATGTTTAAAGCATTAGGTCAGAGCAGGTTTATTTGACTGCGGGGGATAACCTTGAGTGCTGCGTTCCTGTTGCATGCGCCGTATCAGAAGAACCTAAAAACCGAATGATTTCTGAAATAAAATGCCGTGTCGAGGAAGATTTCAGGTGAAAAATAAAGGGATTCGCGAGTTGTTCCTTTTCAGATATCTCTCATACCGTATTTAACTAATATTTAGTAATGCACAGCTAACGGATGACGGCTGATTCTGATTGGTCGCAAGGCTGCAACACGATTTACATGTATACAGTATATTATATGTGCTCGTTCTGATTCGTTATTATTTCTATTCATGATTATGTCTGACATAGAGACGTTTCGCTAGCATTCCTTTAGCATTTTTGGAAGGAGTCTCCAGTGTCAGTGAAGTGAAAGTCTTCAGGACGGACGATGTTGTGCTTCGCGGTTTCTCAGTAACATGGGCAGCTGTGCTTTTTAACTTGAAGTGAAGGAAATGAAGGAGAAAAGAGGGAAACAACTGTTTATAACTGCAGCAACACAACAGGATAACAGTAATAGGCTCGTTTCAGAGACGTTCCACAACATTAAATGTATATTATAATTACGATGTTATGTTGTAAGCATGGCAAAGTGACAAACACTTCAGGATGGGCTGTTACAGGGAAATACACGATATGGCCGAAAGTATGCGGACGTAGACTTCCACGCTTCTGGGAAGGCTGGGAATGAAACTGCTAGATTTTGGAGTGTGGCTGTGGGGATTTGTGTCCATTCAGCCACAGGAGCGTTAGTGAGATCAGACACTGATCATGATAACGATAACGAGTCTTTATTAATCACGTAGCATTACAGCCCGGTGAAATTCTTTTCTTCGTATACCCCAGCATGTCAGGAAGTTGGGGTCAGAGCGCAGGGTCAGACATGATACAGCGCCCCCTGGAGCAGAGAGGGTTAAGGGCCTTGCTCAAGGGCCCAACAGTGGCGTCTTGGCAGTGCTGGTTCTTGAACCCCCGACGTATAAAGACAACATACACAACTGTGTGCTTCTAGCATTATGGCAGCAGTTTGTGGAAGGCCCACATATGGGTGTGATGATCAGGTGTCCAGAAAGTTTTGGCCATATAATATGTTCAACATTCACTTTTCACTATTGGGCTGCAATACCGTACCACGTCATTGCTTGAGTTTCCTGAAACAGCATGAACCGTTGTGTTTTCTATCCTTACATAATCTGCCTTTTGTCACGAATTCCACTCCCGCGGCCGTGTAGTCTTCATATCTTGTTTGGATGTCCCTCAACATGCTTCTTTGTTTACACTGATGTGCATTTTGTTTTGATTTTCAGTCTTGTCTCCTTCCTTGTCCCGTGATTGGTATGTTCCCTGATTGTACTCAACTGTGTTCGGTTCATTTGTTTGCTTATTTGCCCCCCACCCCCCCGTGTCTTTGTCTCACTGCGAAGTCTTACCATTCTTGTCTTTACGTCCGAGCCTTGTTCTTGTTTCATATGTAGTATTTCCTGGTTTAGACCATTGCTCGTGTTTCTGGTTTCCTAATTATGGATAACTCTAGTTTAATGTTGTCAGGCCCGTGTTTTGACCCCGGCTTTGACCTTGACTCTGATTTTACGCACTTGTGTTGTGCCTCGACTCACCGCGTGTTACACCTTTTAATATTTATTAAGGATTTAAATGAACATTATTTTCACTTCAAGTGTTTCAAGTAAAATGCAGAATTTAGGCGTGTTTCTATTTCCTCGTTTGATGACTTTTTTTTTTTTGTTTTGTTTGATGATGTAAACCAAAATTGATATTATTTTGAATCACACTGTTATTTGTGAGTATTATGAGTATTATGAACGTGTTTGATTGCTGCTTCACTTGTTCACTCGGTGGAAATGAAGTCATAATAACGTATAGTTAAGTGCTTGACTGAGAGTGTCTTGTGAGCAGGTTGACCATCCACATGGACGATGAGCTGCGTCTGATAGCCCAGAATTCCCTGCAGAGTCTGCTGCTGGACTTCTCAGACTGGCGGGAGGAAGTGCTGCTGGGATACAGCGGTTTCCTGCTGCGGGAGGTGCAGGACACACAGCAGAGCCTTCTTCACTCCTCTATTAAACTGCTCCACCAGCTCCTCACGCAGTGGAGGCTCGCGCTCCTCACATCCAGCAGGAGCACGGAGAACTCCAACATCTGCTCTGCCGAGGTAAAACATCAACACTTACGCTTATGTCTATTCCCATCGATCCACGCTGGATATGATGATAGTCGGAGAATATGATCCTGATGTGTGAGGACAAATGAACCGTGTGAGTGTTTATTGGTTTTGGAGCTGAGGTTAAGGTGGAGTTGCAGATGGTGGGTGGTGGCAGGATGTCACGAAGATGATTCACACCTTTCTGTTGCTCTAATCACCTTCCAAAATTAAATCAAATAAATCCATCTACTACATCGTTTCATGTTTGTGTTATAAATTAAAACGGAAGATTTATAGAACTGCAGTTGAGGTGAATGCGTCATGTTGTTATTTTACTATGTTTAACACTTTAAAGTATGTGTGTGTGTGTGTGTGTGTGTGTGTGGATATTGTATATGTACTGTATGTATGTATCTGTGTGTATATTACATCTGGCTCTGTGTGTGTGTGTGTGTGTGTGTGTGTGTGTGTGTGTGTGTGTGTGTAGTTATTACAGGGTGCGTCAGGCTCCAGGCTCCGTGCTGAAGCTGCTCCTTTCTCGGTGGTGTTGCGTGCTCTCGAGGGTCTCGCTCTCGTGCTGCTCTGCTCCTGTCACACTGCTACACGCAAACTAGCCGTGTCCGTGCTCCGAGAGCTCCGCCTCCTCCTGCTCACGGTCTCACACACTGAGGTTAGAGCACACACACACACACACACACACACACACATCTCTCACAGCGTACATTATAGCAACCCACATTTCTGATTCTGGGATTGAGGACACAAGGCTAAAACCATCCTTGGACTCAGTCATGTATTCATTCACAGCTCCGAATGCATTTTCAAGATGCGTAATAATACGGATATTTAGATATCTAGATATTTAACAGTTTAATACAATTTTTTTTTTTGTGTGAGAAATTCCAGTCCTCTACAGTAAACGTGGAATTAAGAGAATCAGCGTGTGTATAGATTCATTTTTTGGGATATGATAGACCATTGGATATTAATTACCTGGGGTTATTTCTTGAAAGAACAGATTATAATAGGTAAAAGACAGTGACATCTTTACCGACACGGACACATGCGTACTCCACGTGATGGATTCAGACACGGCCTAAATCGCAGATTAATAATTGCCCCTTGTAAACCCCATCTGATTTAATCTACTCTAACGGTATTGCTAATTTACCACCTGGGGCAACTAACTGCCATAACGGCTAGGTGGGGTTTTATGAGCGCTATAAATAATGCTAACAAGTTGGCGTATTACAAGTACGCTAATGCAAAAATAAATAAATAAATGAACGTCTATAAATTCCAGCACCTGATGGAGGGTTTAATAAGGAAAGCAAAGCCAAGGACACGTTAAAAAAATAAATAAAAAAAAGTGAAATTTGGAAGTGTTTGTGAACACGAGTGTGTGGTGGATGTGTGTGTGTGTTGGACAGGATGATGAGCGGCCCATGCTGGACGTGCTGGACCAGGCGAGCCCGGTGGTGCTGGAGAGCTTCACAAATGTGCTGAGCGATTCTGTAAGCAATTCTGTGTGTGTGTGTGTGTGTGTGTGTGTGTGTGTGTGTGTGTGTGTGGTTTAACTCACACAGAAGCAGCCTCTGTCCAGCCACAAAGTCGCCTCTGTTCTCACCATCATACAAGTTAGTTTGGCCGGTCCACCCTCTGTTTAAGGATTAATACTCAGATTAATACTCAGTGTGTGTTGTGGACTGTACAGAGCCTGTGTGTTCAGTGCTGCAAAGAATCTTCACTTCCTGCAAGGTCCAGCACTCGAAATGCATGTCCAAATAAGTGCTTTTGTAGTAGTGCATTTGTATACTGTAGTTATCGAATTCTCGAATCTGATTGGTCAGGAGGTGTCTAGTCCAGCCAATCAGCGGTTTATATTAATGCACTTGTTCTAATACCTTATCATTTCTTATAGTAACAACTAATTCACATTAGTGCACAGGATAATCCACATAATCTAACCTAATAATACATCGATTTATAAATAATAAACAGTAACGTGTCATTGTTAACATGGTGACGTCTGTCAGGAGATGTTTATTTAGGATTTTTGGAAGGAGTCTCCAGTGTCAGTGCGCTGTAGCAGTCAGTGGTAGAGCTGTTGCTATCAGTAAACGGATAAAAAGTACAAGATGCAGGTCTTTAAGCCAAGCGTTGGCGCGTGAGAGGAACAGAAGACATAAACTGTGAAGAGTGACTGAGTTTGAGTGAAAAATGAATGCAAGAATTATGAAATCGTGTCTTTATGTGTTATGAATTACGAATGTTTCTGACAAGGTCAAAGGCATTGTTTGGTGTGCGACCGTGCTGTTGGTTTAAATGTAAGACATTATTTGAATCGCATTGAAACTTTTCATGCCGTCGTTATTTTTAAAACATATCCAGACTTAGGTCAAGGGGAACGACTGGGTGTTAACTCGGATACACTTTATTATAAATATCAAGCAGTCAAAACATTATGTTTGTACTTCAGACGTCGATTCCTTCAGGACACCAGGCTGACCTTGCGTGGTTAGTGGAGTGGAGCGGGAGTCTCCTCAGCAGTCAGTATGACGTGTGCAGCCCCTCGTCGGTGTGGGTGGTGGCACAGTGGGCACGGGACCCCTGGGCTCTTTGCCTCTTCAGCCTGCTGAGACAGGAACATCTACCTAAGCAGTGTCCTACAGCGCTGAGCTACGCCTGGTCCTATGCCTTCACCCGCCTGCAGTTGCTCATGCCTGTGATCGATCCCAGGTGAGACACGGCTCTTTCAGCTGACCAAGTGCTTTATTCTATGCCCAACATGCTGAATAACATGATAAATCATTCATAAATAAATGTGTGAAATCGTTTTCCGTCGATCCCTGTTAGCAACCCAGCTAATACTAAAAAGATGAGTGCAGCGGGTTCGGGTGACAACTACGTGGCTCTGTGGAGGAACTACCTGATCCTGTGCTTCGGCGTGGCCAAGCCGAGCATCATGAGCCCTGGACATCTGCGAGCCTCCGCTCCAGAGATCATGACCCCTACTAGTGAGAACAGCAGCAGCTACGACTACAAAGTGCGTACTCAGAATTAACAGTCATTAATGAACACGTTTTAGTTACACCGGCTGATTCATTTAGCCTGTATTCATTTTTGAAAGTTGTAAGTATTGTACGTTTATATGGCGCTATACACATCACAGTGTAATGATGTGTGTGTGTGTGTGTGTTTGTGTGTGCGTGTGTGTTGTGCATCAGGTGGTGGGGACGCCCTCAGTAGCGTGGCTATTAAAGCAGCTCGTTCCCTTGATGCGTTCCGAGAGCATCGAGATCACCGAGGCGCTGGTGCTGGGCTTCGGCCGCACGAACTCGCTCATTTTCAGGTCAGAAATTCCAACGCCGTCATTTCCTACCCTGTGCCCGTATTTATCAATAAATTGTTAACAGAATGCATTCTAAGTAACGTGTGCTACGTGTACAGAGTTCATTGTAGTTATGACTTTCATGGAAACAAAATAACTTTGCTGTACTCTTGTTGATTTGTTTAAAAAATGTATCTGTTGGTGTGTTTCGTGCAGAGAACTGATCGAAGAACTGCACCCTTTGATGAAGGAAGCTCTGGAAAAGAGACCGGAGGTCAGTGTCTATACCATAACATCTGCATAAGATGTACAAGTGTGTAGAAATCCAATCAAAGGATAGTGCTCGCGCAGTTAGTGAAAGCTTGGCTAACATTTCCCGTGAATCCAGTGTTCAAAATGCATTCGAAGTGTATTTAAGAACAAATACAGCCCCTGGATCACAGATTCGCTCTCGGTACGTGGTGCTTTCGTGTAGTTTTGAGTTCACTCAGTGGTCTTTTGTTATGACGTGTGCTTTTGTTTCGGTTTTGGTCCTGTCCCCACCCCCTGTCGAGCCATTGGTTGATTACCCTAATGTGTTCACCTGTTCTGTGTGAATTCACTTCACTTGTGAAGTCTTGCACATAAAAATGCAACATGATGCCTGAGAGTGCCTTGTATCCGTTTGTATAAATGCTTATAATGTGTCCATACAGCCATGTACACCGGGTATGTTTATATTGGGTAAATACAAGATGGATGGTTGTATAAAAACGGTATGAAGCTTTCTTTATGGATGCAATTTACTTCAATCACTGAGCGCTTGTTATGCATCAGAATAAGAAGCGGAGAGAGCGAAGGGATCTGCTGAGGCTCCAGCTGTTGAGGATCTTTGAGCTGCTGGCTGATTCTGGGGTTATCAGCGACAGGTGAGAGTGATATGTTCATCTTTATCTGACTGTGTGTGTGTGTGTGTGTGTGTGTGTGTTTTGTGTTTTTGTATGAATATGTTGTGGATTCCCACTCTCGGTGAGCAGGGGGTTTCCTAGCTGCTGTCATGTAGTTTTGTTACACGTTCACTGTATTTTTATTTAACCTTTGGTCCTGTCTCTTCATATTCCTTGATTACTCTAATGTGTTCACCTGTGACGTGCCTCGCCTTGATTAGTTTGGTTATTTCTGACCTGCTGTTTCGTTTTCTCCTCGTTAAGTTGTATCATGTTTTTGCCTCATTAAGTTCACACCTTAGTTTCCCGTCTTCCGTGTTTCTTTGTGTAGTTCTTCCTGGTTCGGACCTGAACCTGTTCTTGTGTTTTGATTATCGGTTATTCTTTGTTGTTACGCTATCCGTCTTGTGTTTTCACCTCAGCTACTCACTTTGAGGACGGTTCTTGGATTACCCTTAATCAAACACGTGCTGAGTTTATGCACTCGCGTCATGTCCTCTGAAAATGTGACTTTATTATGTACTAGGGACGTCAAAATTCCTCAAAAAAAAAGAAGTAGTATAACATATAGTATTTGTTTTTGTAATAATTTTATTATGATTGAGCCTGTAATTTAATCTCGAACATCAGCAGCACTGTGCATTCATATGACATGAACTGCACACAGTTAAAACTGTCATCCGTAATGAATTTGGAAATTTTTTTCTCATTGATTTATTTACTTCTTGTTGTCTTCTCGTTGCTGATGTTTAGCTTGTTTTCCTAGGCAAGCCAGGATATATATGTAAATCTAAAAATCTGCCATACATACGAAGTTATTAACAAGGATAATAAGTTTATTATTTTTCTTTATTTGTATCTCCAAATATTTACTATATATATATATATATATATGCATATTTGATAGAGATGGAATAAAGGATTACTGTATATAGCCTACATAATGCACTCTATAGCCGCTTTAGTCCACATGTTTTTACACTGGAAATTCATCACTAATTAATAAGGAATGATTGAAAGAGCTCATTATAAACAAAAGCTGATCCATTTCCAGGAATAATGCTTTATCCTACACTTTTTGAGACGCACTATATTTTATATTTATCTGAATTAATTGAATTTTCCTGCTCTCCCTCTCTCTCTCTCTCTCTCTCTCTCTCTCTCTCTCTCTCTCTCTCTCAGTACTAATGGAGCACTGGAACGTGACACTCTGGCTCTTGGCGCTCTCTTTCTGGAGTATGTGGATCTGACCAGGATGCTTTTGGAGGCTGAGAACGACAAAGACATGGAGATCCTCAGAGACATCCGATCCCACTTTAGCTCCATGGTGGCCAACCTCATACAATGTGTCCCTGGTAAAGACCGAACTCCCAAATAAAACAGTTCCCTCAGTGTAGAACCCAGAGACGCTTCTGAATGAGGACAGTGTGACTGCTGTTCATGAACTCAGACTTTCCATGATGGAACATAAGTTTGGCAAATGTTTTATTCCAAGTTGTTCCTATTAATATGACTAACTTAATTGTTGCCCTTCTGTCTGACTGATAGCATTTACAATTCTCTTTGTAAGGCTCTTCTGAAAATCGCAGTGATTGTAATGATGTAAAGGGCAGAACGACGAGCTATTCTCGGCTATTTCAGATTTCCTCATAAAACGACAGAGACGACCATTCAGAGAACGGATTTCACAATCAATACCAAATGTTATGTTTGAGTTACAATATCAGACATTGTCTGAATCAGACACACAGAGTTCACTTACAGACTGTTAAGTAAATACTAAAAAAAAAAAAAAAATGTAGTTCATGATAAATGCTTTATTAGAAAGGTCAAAGCTGACTCATAATGACATCTTTGTCTGTCTTCAGTGCACCACCGACGCTTCCTGTTTCCCCAGCAGAGCCTACGACATCACCTCTTCATCCTCTTCAGTCAATGGGCCGGTCCTTTCAGCATCATGTTCACACCCCTGGACCGCTACAGCGACCGGAACCATCAAATCACTCGATATCAGTATTGTGCCCTGAAGGTAATGCAACACTGAGCCGGCTAGATTTACAGTACTCTGGATTTTCATCTGATTTGGACTGCATATAGAAGCTCTGAGTTTCTTTTCAAGGAAAATAAATAAGATGTAGACGGAATGGGAGAAGAAATTTAAGTTATATGTAATCTTCATTAGAGCAGGAGTTCCAGTAGAAGGGATCTAGTTCCAGTTTAGAATTCATTTTAAGTTTTATTTTTGGAACATGAAGCACGGCGGCTTAGCGGGGTCGGGGGTTTGAATCCCAACACTGCCCTGTGGGTGCGGAGTTTGCATGTTCTCCCCGTGCTGCGGGGGTTTCCTCCGGGTACTCCGGTTTCCTCCCCCAGTCCAAAGACATGCACGGTAGGCTGATTGGCGTGTCTAAAGTGTCCGTAGTGTATGAATGGGTGTGTGAGTGTGTATGTATGATGTATGATGTGATTGTCACCCTGTCCAGGGTGTACCCTGCCTTGTGCCCCATGCTCCCTGGGATAGACTCCAGGTTCCCCGTGACCCTGAAAAGGATAAGCGGTGTAGTAGATGGATAGATGGGATGATGTTGCTAAGATTTGTGCTGTATTGTACGTGTCTTTCATATTGCTGGTGTGGTCAAATAGAAATTTTAACCTCGGATGACTATAAAGTTGTATTGTATTGTATTGTATAGATTGATGGGTATTTAGAGTCAATTTGACATGCTGTTACACTTGTTTATATTATAGCACTGCTGAATTCTGAGTGAGAAGGTCATTTTCTATAACAATAACGCTAAGAGTAGTACTGGATGTCAAATCACAAGATTATAATATTATGAATGCACGTATTCTAACACATTATTGTTTCTATAGTAACAACTTAAACATTTTGTGACTTTTGTGGTGGATTGTCCACAAAAAAATGATTTTTTTTTTTTAAAAATGGTGTAATCGTTGATATGGTGATATTTTCCGTGAACAGACATTAAGTGAACATTTATATAAGTCTTAATTTTAAGTTTTCCCCACACAGGAAGCGCTTCATGGACAGAGGACTTTCCACTCGAAAGAACTTCCTGATTTATCAAGGCTGATAATAACGACTAATTTTGTTATACTGACTCCAATTATCAGCATAAACGCTAAATAAAATGTCTGTCTTTAGTGCCAGTTATGACCCAATGAAGGAATTAAGAGAATTAAACCCTTATACCCATGCCATTTATATATAAACACACTCAATCCAGAGTAATTAGCAGTCTTGAGTCGCTGTGTAGGTCTGAATGTGCAGAAAAAAGCTGATAATTCAAGGGTTGTGTTTGGATAATAGATTTAATAGGTGACTGCAGCGGTTTTAATGACATCGGTGGTACCGCATGATTGCGCAATGACAAAACATTGGTGTGTACCTACACCAGAGGTGAGAAAAGCTGTAGGGTTCTGTTTCACAATCTGTGATGAATATTTGTGCTTTTATTTATATTGTTTTTGCGGAGAACACGTGCGTGTGGACGCGGGTGTCTTCGGTTTCCGGAGCTGCCTTTAACCTCTATGGAATAACAGTGTGAGAGAGATGTAAACTGATCCTATGCCAGTCTGTGGCTGTGCCTAGAAGCATGTAATTTCAGAACTTTTACCTGTCTGAAAATGTAAAGTGGAACAGGATATGAGTGCACGAAATCTAAAGTTCTATAGGTTCTGCCTTTTGGTTGTGAGGTAAAGAGCTAGGAAAGATCCCTCTTCTGAAAAGTAATGTAATGTTATACTCCGGATGGGATTGGGAACGTGTGTGTGTGTGCGTGTGTGTATGTGGGAACAGTACAAATCTGAAAAAACAGTACAAATCCTCCTTGCCCACATTTGGATATATCATTAACTTTTTTTTTTTGTATTATCATTGAGTAAAAAAGTTTATCTAATATTCCTCCTCCTCCTCCTACTACAATCGCAAATTCTAATAATATTACCCAGACTACTCCTTCTATCACTACTAATGTTAATACCACTACTATTAATACTACTACTACTATTGCTGCTATTACTGCTAATACTAATATTTTTATTAATGCTATTAATGCTTCTCCTCCTCCTCCTCCTCCTACTACTACTACCAATAAATTCTAATAATAATACCGTCAATAATACTCCTTCTACTACTACTAATAGTAATCCCAATACTAATACTACTGCTAGTACAACTCCTCTTCCTCCTCCTCCTACTATTACCAGTAAGACTATATTTGAGGCTATTACTAATACTTCTAATACTAATACTCCTCCTCCTCCTCCTCCTACTACTACTACCACTAAATTCTAATCATAATACCATCAATACTACTACTAATAGTAATCCCAATACTAATACTAATACCATTACCATTAATACTACTGCTAACAGTACTACGGCTGCTATTACTGCTAATACGTCTAATACTAATAGTATGGCTACTGCTAATACTCCTCTTCCTCCTCCTACTATTGCTACTACTATTACTACTGATAGTACTACTAATACTCCTACTGCTACAACTACTACTGCTACCACTACTGATAGTACTGATAATGATACTACCAACACTACTACTTCTATTACTAATACTATTACTGCTACTACTGCTAGTACTCCTCCTCCTCCTCCTACTACTACTATTACCAGTAAGACTATGTTTGTGGCTATTATTAATACTTCTAATACTAATACTTATACTCCTCCTCCTCCTCTTCCTACTACTACTACTACTGTGACTAAAACCACTAAAAACACACTATTCTTACACCAAAAATACTACAGACCCACAACCATAAACCATACTTATACCCACCAACGCCAAGAAAATGAAATAATGTATACAGAACTATATAAAATGATTAACCACTTCTACATGCGTTGGTTTCCAAACTCACAGTCTCGGGCTAGACTGAATAATATGTTTAAATGCTAAACATGTCGTTGTTCCCCTGTTTCTCTCAGGCCATGTCGTCTGTGCTTTGTTGTGGCCCTGTGTTTGACAACGTGGGTCTCTCTCCAGACGGCTACCTCTACAAGTGGCTGGATAACATCTTAGCCTGCCAGGATCTGCGGGTACACAGCCTATCATTCATCACAATACTATTCTCAAAACATTACAATAACAAAGGCCATTAAGTTGGCTCATCCTGAGTCGAAATCTGTCAGTGGGAAATCTGGGTTTATGTTATTGTGCTGCTACGGAGTCTCAAATGCCTGGATATCCGTGCCTATAGGACATGTATTATTGTGAAAATAAGAGTGCATTTCATGGTAAAATGCCTGTGCTATCCATTCAAGTTTCTGCATGTACATCTTCATCGCTGACTTCAATCAGGATCATTTATTTGATTTAAGCATACACTGCTTAAAGAACAGAAACCTGTTCACTTGAAACTCACTTATAATGGAAGTCTAAGTTGTCAGTAAGTGTTCCATAGCATTAAATGAGATTTATGTCAAATATAGATTCGTTTTTTTTGTTTGTTTGTTTGTTTGTTTGTTTGTTTGTTTTAGAAATGCTGTCGGTAATTCTTTAACTTAGCATTTCTTCATGTTTTAAGTTATGCAATGCATTTATACAATTTTATACCATTAATTAGCTACAACCCATATTTATTGAAATAAGCACAGGGTATTTTTCCCGACATCTAGTCAGTAAAAGCACCTTTCTTTTACACTGACAAGCAGCCATTTTAAACACTTATTTTACTTTTACAGCCAAATTTCACACTGTAAATAGGTTCCACAAAAATCCCAATGGCTTCTGGTGATTTTCACCTAAACAGATCATAAGGATTAATCAGAATTATTTAGAAGTATGATGTTTCCTGTAGGTTCATCAGTTGGGTTGTGAGGTGGTGGTGCTCCTGCTGGAACTGAACCCAGATCAGGTCAATCTGTTCAACTGGACCATGGATCGCTGCTACACCAGCTCGTACCAACTCGCCTCGGGCTGCTTCAAAGCCATCGCCACTGTCTGTGGAAGAAGGTGGGTTTGGGAGTAAATCAAAACCACAGTCGAACTTTTTTATCCGGTAAATACAGTGCACGTAAGGGTGTGTTTCATCGACGTAACCTCCTGTAAGATAAAATACAGATGTGTCTAATGAGTCGTATGTACGGTTAGATTTGAAATGCATTGTACTCACTTTACAGGCATTCGTTGTGTCCAGGGTGCTTGTTTTTAAGATTTATTCACGTGCTTTATTTTTATAGCGCAATAAGTTTTATTCTGAACTGTAACAGTGACATTTAACAGCTCGGGGCTTTCTTGGAAACCAGGTCCGATTTGCTTATTAGGTAAAACGAAATTTGCATGGTGTAGCAGCATTCAAAGCGTGAACATGGCAATGATGGCATGTATTCATGAACATCCAGTTCGTTCGGAAAACTACATCCTAGAGCAAAATCCTACACGAGCTTCTGGGAGTTTGTGTAAATATACAGTATGTTCACTCACTAATGCAGAGGACTTCGATATAACTCATTCACATTATAACTGGAAATTAGTTACCACAGTTGTGTATGAATGTATGAATTATGGAAGAGTCCGGCGATATTCAAAACAGAATAGAATTGATTAAGCAATGCTCAAAAGACAAGTGTGTGTAATTAGTAGTCAGGGGACTGTGAGGGGAAATAAGGGTCATATGATTCTGAGATTTTCTATTTGTGGTGGTTGCTGTGCTGGCTGTGATGTGATGGGACTCACCAAGGATTCTGGGAGTTGGAGTACAAGATGGACAGAGATACAGTATGACACCTGGAAGTTATGAGAAGGATTTTTTGGGTGTTTTTTTTTTCTTTTAATTTAACTTTAAACACCAACCAATAATAGGGGGTGTGTCTATAATGAGTATGGTTTGGATGGAGACTCTGACACGTTCTTCTCTAATGTGTAATGTCGTGCAAATATATAAAATTATTGGCGTGAACCTCATTTTAATGCGTTATTTTTGGTTTTCCCATGCAGGAATTACCCTTGTGACATGGTAACCTTGCTGAACCTCATCCTCTTCAAAGCGTCAAACAACAGCAGAGAGATCTATGAGATTTCTATGCAGCTGATGCAGGTGATTATGGATTAAAAGGACTCATCGATCAAAAATAGATTGAGTTGTATCATGGATTAAATATGTCGTGTGTGTGCCCATGTTTGTGTGTTCCGTTGCGTTAGATTCTGGAGTCTAAATTGTGTGTGTACTCTAAGAGGATAGTGGATGAGAAGAGTAGCGGGATTCTGTATGGTACACACAGGCCTCTGCCCCCCCTCTACAGTCTTTCCGTGGGCCAGCTCTCTGCCCAGCTTGCCAGGATGTACCCGGAACTTACACTACCCCTCTTCTCAGGTGGGTGATTCATCCGGTTATCCATGTTAATGAGTTGCTATTTCGCAAAATACAAGTCTCACATGCAGGCTTACTTGTTTTCTCTGTCGTGATCCATGATCTCTAGAGGTCAGCCAGAGGTTTCCCTCCACTCATGCCAACGGGAGGCAGGTGATGTTGACCTACTTGCTGCCGTGGCTCAGAAACATCGAGCTGGTGGATGGAGGTCTACTGCCGGTTACCTCCAGCCCTGCCCACCAAGTAGAGGAGAAAAGAAGGCGGGGTCACTGCATACCCCAACCCTCATCACACCTTCAGGGTTCCGGCTGGGGCTCAGCACAAGCAACCTCGCTCGTCCTCAACAACCTAATGTTCATGACTGCCAAGGTAATCCATGACATCACTACGTAATATTACAGGAGTAACCAAAATTCGGGAAAATTATATTTTCCAAGCAAGATTACGTCAAGATTTTTTATTGGCTGCAAGCAGTAGAGACAGTACCAATACAGTTACAAGAGAAAGTTTGCGATCCCTTTGGAATTACCAGGATTTCTGCATTAAATATTTATCAAATGTAGTCTGATCTTCACCTAAAGCAGAATTCAAACAACACTACAAAATGGGTGCACCCCAAACAGTGCAGTATACACTTTTAGAAAGAAGGTCCAATCTGGGCCCCTAAGGGTTCACTGGTTGTCCCTCTGGAACGTTACAAGAGCGTGATCCTCTTCCGAACTAGATCCCTTTGGGGCAGCAAAGAACCATTCATTCTTAGTTAATACATTTCTAATAGTCTAAGCATGTTTTACTTCTCTAATTGTTCCTCTGAGGGAATTCTTAAAGGTTCTTCAGTGTAGAACCCGATAACAGTGTGTGTGCTTCTCTACCTGAACGTGGTCCAAACTAGAACCCTTTTTGGAGGCCGAGAACTCTTGATTATGTGAAGAAACCCTTTTTCTAAGAGTGCATCGTGAATATAAAACGAAATCAGACACAGCATAGGGTGGAAGAAGTTAAAAAAAAAAAAAAAAACAAACAAAACAAAAGGATGTGAAGCTTTGGGCTTCTCGAAAAACTTCAGAGTTTCAGTACATCAGATGAGAGTTGGAAGATGAAGATCATGTTTAAATCATGTTGAAAAATGTCTTAATGTTACAAATAACTGTGTGAATAGTTATTCGTGGTTATCTCGGACTTTGTACCGCTCTTCTTATAAATTCTTTAGACAGGTATCCGTATTCGATTCAGCTGTATTAGTTATTGACTTTGATTAGATTAGCACATCAGATATGTGCTTTATGTATTTAAATAAAATAAATCAATAAATTCTTGTCAGTATGGTGATGATGTGCCGGGCCTGGAGATGGAGCAAGCCTGGAACGCCGTGGTCTCCAATGAGAAATGGAGCAGTAACCTACGTACGACCTTGCAGTTCCTCGTCAGTCTGTGTGGCGTCAGCAGCGACACCGTTCTCCTACCACACGTGAGTCCTGTGCGACTGCACATTCTGGAAATATCAGTCCTGCTTAAACTGCATGCTTACCATTACTTCTAATAACTGAAATCATGCGTGTGTTCGTACTTGCCCATTGGCATCGCTAGGCACTTAACTAGGTTTGTTAAGACTGCTGTTGTCAAGGTTGAAGGGTGGAGGTGAGGATGAGTGTCATTTGGAAATGTTAAATAGCGTGTGATAACTCATGTTAGACAACATCTAATATTAGAGCCAGTAGCCCTGAGGTGCTCAAGCGACAACACAAGAATCCAGAGCATGTCAAACAACAACATGGGTGTATTTCCACGTGGACGCAAGCATGACTTGTGGGTATAATGCCCGTTGTGTAGCTAATTTGATTAAGCTAATTTATTCTCTGTTCTCACCAGTTTCTATTTTAATAAACAGAAATGTCCTGACATGGGAGGAGTGGCACAACAAGCAGCAGCCACAGTGACATTTTCAAACCCACTCGGGTCAAAACATGTGTTTACATTCCCACATTCGAGACCCCGTCGTAATTAAGCGCCAGTGCTAATGCGGTATTTTCCTGACTTCAAGCCTTAACTAAAAGCCTCAATCCTAACAACCCGGTTGTCCCTTTTTATAGCATAAATAGGCTACTTCGTCTACTTTCACACTACTGACTGACTGAATTATCTGATCAAACGGCTGAATGATTAACAGAATTAATAAAACATCTAACAATACTAATTCAGTGCAAACAAACTGCAATGCTAGAGTATAAAAAGACATCCTATGCAATTTTGCTTCCAGTATTGTTGCAAAAGTTTGGAGAAGGCCCACATATAGGTGCGATGATCAGGTGTCCACAAACTTTTGGCCATTTGATAATACATTTTTAAGATTTACCAACCACACCCATAGTCCTGACAATACCAAGAACATTTCATCAGCATCCACGTGCTCCAACATCACCATCTTGTCATTTAAATAGGGCCTTACTGGATGAAGCAGCCCATATCTGTCTCACTTATTAATCTCTCTCTCTCTCTCTCTGTCTCTCAGATTAAGAAGGTGGTGATCTATCTGTGTCGGAACAACACCACCCAGACGATGGAAGAGCTGCTGTTTGAGCTCCAGCAGACTGACCCGGTCAATCCCATGGTGGTGCACTGTGACAATCCCCCGTTTTACCGTTTCTCAGCCACCAGCAAAATACCCACTGCCAATTCTGGTATACACACACACGGCGTGAATGACAGCTGTCTTGAAATATGACTTTAATATCCACTAGGAAATGCTAGACAGGACACACAACCATGTAGAACAACGATTCTCACTCTCACTGCAAAATTCAAAACGATAATACGTCATCTCTACAGGTACGACATCCAGCAGCAATACAGTCATCGCCATCGAGGAAAACATTCCTGACCTTGATGACCCAAAAATGGCAAAAGAAAGTGAGGACAGGTATAGTAGCGACTTCTACCTTACACGCGTATCCACTTCAAATACCTACGGGAACAGAGAAACTTAAGGACAGTACCACCCACTAGGATTATTTTCAACATTGCTGTAACATGCGACATATTCCTGACAGGCAGGTCTGTGTGTTTTGTGTGTTTCTCTGCCATAGGCTTAAAAGTATGATGAGGGCTCATATCCGTCTGGAGTCCCGTTACAGCAACAGCTCCGGAGGCTCGTACGACGAGGAAAAGAGTGAGTGAACTTTAGTGAACTGTGCTGCTGTGTGTGGTGAGACTGACGGATGTCCTCAAGCTCAAACGCAGCCTGAGGCCTGGTTTATAGTTCTGTGTTAAATGCATATTTGCATTGTGACGCATACAGGGGGATTATGGGTAAGAGGAGGAGGCTGAGAAAAGCTTTGTAAAAATTGAATTTCTGTCTGTTTTTTGGGGTGCTCATGTTCAGCACTAGGTTTTTCTGTTTTGTTTTTTTTTACCCAGCCTACTAGGTTTAAATGTTATCATTTTATCGTGGCAGTTGTATACAGTGTTTTACTATTTAAACAGCTTTAGTCATGCTGTCCGTCTGATCTCTTTACCAATGGTATTGTGGAGAGGTGTGAATTGTTTGCCCAGCAGGGGGCTCACACCCCTTCCCTTTCCCAGTGGCCTAAGCCACTAGCAGCTAAACGCAGTCATGGTACTCTACACACAGAAACCCAACAGTGTCCTGATTAATCTTATAACAGACTTCCATCCATCCATCCATCTTCTATACCACTTATCCTCTTCAGTTTCTTTTCAGAACTGTGTAAAAGCTCGCATCAGTGGCAGTTGATCAGGTCATAAATATACAGTAAAATATACAAAATTTCCTCCCTGATATGCAGATGAGCCCCTCCCACCGTATGCTGGTTGGCTGATGAATGTCCTGGAGACCAATCAGCCGCTGCCTTTGCCCATGCCGGCTAACGGAGGTTGCTGGGCCCCTCTGGTCGACTTCCTGCCTGAAACCGTGACCCTGCGTGGGCCGTTACACAGGTCAGACGACACTTTTCATGTGCAGAGAACGTCCGCAACATGGTCATTAAACATATTTACGCAGCCGCCGCTGCTGAGTGCTGCTTGTTTACTGCACCCGATGTATATCTCTTCAGCGTCACTCATTCAAGGGTCGAAAGGAATGATGTTCGACGACGCGAAGTGTGTTGTTTGTATGATACACGGCTGGGAGGACGGTTTTAGAGCCTGTTTCTGTGTTGGTTCCTCAGGTGTAATATAGCTGTGATCTTTATGACGGAGCTGGTGGTGGATCACAGTGTGAAAGAGGACTGGAGTATACACCTGCCCCTTCTGCTCCATGCCCTCTTTCTGGGTGAGATATAATATATATTCTTTCCTTCTTTCTTGTTTATATGTGTATAGGGAACAGAACTGGTTTCATCACTAATGTTGCATGCAGTCGTGTGTACAGCACAAATCAATCTTGAATAGGTTTTTTTTTTTCCTCCATAATCTTGTGATTCTTTAGAGTCCATGAGGCGTGATGATACTCATCAGATGGAGCTTTGAAATTGTCACTATCTTGTTTTGTATTCAGTGAAATCTTTCCTCTGAGCTTGATTCGTGCTGGGTGATATCAAATTATCTTTCTACAGAAAAATCTGTGGAATGCTTGGACCTCTTTTTCTTTAGAGACTGCTATCACACACACACACACACACACACACAAACACACACGCACACACTTTTGAGATGCCAATCAAAGTTTCCCCAGACATGCGATTATTGTCACAGACAAAACAAAAATACTAACAAAGTATTCACCAAATATCTTGATTTTAGTAACTGCAGGTTTATTAACTGTCTGCTCTCGTGTTTTAATAGAACTTTAAATGCACTTGAAGGACAAAACGTTTAAGCCTAATGAAAGTTCTCAAATTATTGGCACCCTTCATTAAAATGGGTATAAGACATTACAGCTTACGGTTTTCCTCCATGGAGTAGTATGTACGTTCCAGTTTTCCGGTAATGTCACAGGGTTGTCTTATGGCTATTCCATAACATTAAATGGAACAGAAATCACATGGAAAATAATAATAATAATAATAATAATTGAAAGGTGCTAATATTTTCAACAGTTTATAGCTAATTTATTCACGGTGCTAATGTATGTCTTAAACCCTGTCACGTTAGAGATCCCCTTTTAGATCCCGCTGCATGAAGTTTAACTTGAATGTTGGACGCTGTGTCGTGTTTCCGACTCAGGAATGGACCACTGTCGGCCCGAGGTGTTCGAGCACTGTAAACATCTCCTCCTGCACTTACTCCTCACGCTCTCCTGCAGCAGGAGTTTCCCTCTGGTCTCCTCAGACCTGATGCACGGCAAAAGTCTCGGCACCCGTCCCAGCTACCAGACGGAGTCCTTCTACACGGGTATGTCAGTGTTACATGCCCCATGCTGCGCTTAGGGTTCTTTTAAATCATAATTAGACTGCCAGAAAGCAAGGGCAGAAACGGTTAGTTATCATACCTCTTGCTTGCTGTTTCAGTAGGTGTGGTTTTGTAGAATTAGTGCGACAGGAAGGTGCAGTTTGTGTACTGGCAAAGAAAATAGCTTACAGGTTTATATTATCACCGAAGGCGCAAATAATGTAAATGTTCCCCCCTAAAAAGGTTTCCGGTCTGTGTTCTGTTCCCCTTAAATACTAAGATTTAGGTATTTGATGGAACGCTTGTTTCTTTTTTCCTTATTTAATTGCCTATTATGGGTAAACCGTCATAAAACATTCAGTAACAAGCCTCTACATGTGAGCTCACTACAATAACATTGCAACAACAAGTATTTGTTATTGTTTACTACACTCGAGTTTAGTACCTGTTTTAAGTGCTTCTTGTGTTAGGTGTCCGAAGTACTATTCGTAAGACTTTTCAGTGGATCTCAACGATCAAGTGGTTCTCATGAGCTCTGAACGTCGAACTTCGATAGACCTGTGACTTCTCATGAAAAAACAACACCCTCATACTGCACTATTTTTAGAAGCACACCTTGTCAGTGACGTGACACGTTTTCCGAAGTAGCTTTAGACAGCAGTGCTATTCTCATCCGTCTGGATTGAGAGGCGAGGGCGTACTTATCGGACGAAAATGAACGCCAAGCCAAGAACAATCATGTGTACACGGCGGCTTGATTAGTGCCCTGATTAGAGCATTCCACTGCTCTGTTTTTATCTTCCTGCCCTAAAAGGGACATCTACTAGCGGCTGGTGTGTGTGAGACGAGGTCTTGGATTTGTCGCTCGGTCGAGCGTGTCCGGTCTCGGCCGAACTGACATTGATCATATATTATTCACTGTACGCTGTCATAACACTATGACGGAGATTAATACCCATGTCATGGCCTCGCCTCTGCTGCCGAGTCGCTTCGCCTCCGGTTGTGTCTCGTTATGTGAAAATAACCAGCTGACTCCGAGTCACTTTATCATCCACTGAGGTCAACCCTCTACTTAAACATACATAGATATAAATTCATTCACTTACTTCACTGAACTCACTTACTCTGTCCTTACATGATATCATATGTATATATTTGGTGTGCGTAATAATAATAATTGTGTGTATTTGTATCATTTTTATTTCATTTAACCCTCTTACCCCTTAGTTCCCACAGTATTATGTCCCACAACCCTATATTCCCCATAGAAACAGCACGCCAACCCTGAGTTCCCGGGCCAAAATTGGCCCCAAAATCAACATTTTAATTTGAACATTTTTTAGGCCTTGAAACAACTTATAATAATGTATTTGTGTAATCTTACTTTGAAAATGAAGCAGTTCAGTGTTTTTACTCCACTTGGAGCGCAATTCTTAACTAGAGAAATGACGAAAAAACGCTCGCTAAAATCCTTCTGCTCATTTAGAAGTACCATACGAGCATCAGCGTGGTCAGTGCCTTTGAATAAATGCATTTTAGCGCCAAAAGTCAACTTTCTGGTGGTAATCAGACCAGCAGGTACAGTTTTCACGAATGCACACAAACTGGTCGCATTCCCGGCAACGAAAAACAGTTTTTGATTCCTTGTGGGGGGTTGTTCTTTTCAACGGAAGGATTTGTCACTATCGGTTTCGGTTTCGACATGGCCTGAACTTACACTTCTGTCACTATCTAGGATCCTCGCTCTCGCCTGTGTGACTGTGTATGTTTTCTTTTTTTTTTCACTGTTTTAGATGTACCTGTGTTCACTGTAGGTGTAACTTTAGCTGGAACACGATTAGCTTTTCGCGTTGGCATTTTTAGTTCACTTCTACTATTACACCATAAGTTTATCGACAGCATTCACGCGTGGATCATCTTCATCGTAATGACGGCGTAATGACATAATCACGTCGTGACGTCATCAACCTTCCGGGTCAAACTATATTAATTAAATAAGTAAGGAATCATAGCAGAGTAATGCCGGTACACCGGCCTTACGGGGAAAACGTTTACACTGTAAAGCCGCTATATCGGCCTTACGGGGATTTGGCATAGACGACCAAGCCGGTATATCGTCCTTACGGGAATAGATCAAAGACGGGCAAGCCGGTTTTCCGGCATTACGGGGTTAGAGGGTTAATTGTATATGTATTAAATTTGAGGAAGACCACTTCTACATTTGTAGCATTTTGAAAACAATATAAACCCTTCATCAGTGTTTCGTGGCGTTACTGTATGTCTTAATATCTCAAAATAATGATGACGTTTCCTGAAAGCGTTTCCTGACTTAAGTGAACTGCTGAATAATTGTTTTTAATATTTATATTGCGTATATAGTGGTCAGCATGATTTGCTCACACCTCCGTGGTTGGGGGTTCGAATCCCACCTTCCGCCCTGTGTGTGCAGAGCCTGCATGCTCTCCCTGTGCATTGAAGGCTTCCTCCGGGTACTCCAGTTTCCTCCCCCAGTCCAAAGACCTGCGTTGTACTATGTGAATTATTAACTGACCATCACACGCCATCATTTCTAATCATTTCACACTCAGAGTAAAGACAACGAACGTATTTATTGCTGAGCACGACGGGCCAACATTGTAATGTAATCAAGTCCAAATCCAGTCCAATCCAGACTGTCCCAAGTACTCATGTTTATGCTCTCAGACCCTTTATAACTTTATCAAGTGCAGAACTGGAGATGAACTGCAGGACTTTTTCCCTTCATACCCATGTCGTGTCCCCAGGTGGTGTGGATTTCTTGCGAGACGCCCAGGCATCTCCGGTGCCTGACTCTGGATTAAGCTCCTCGTCTACGTCCTCGAGTCTGAGTCTGGGAAGCAGCAGCAGCAACCTGCCGCACTTCTCCACCGAAGAGTCGGAAACACTGGAGAGCAGCACTGACACTGACGAGAAGAGCAGCAAGCTTGTGGAGTTCCTCAGCACACGGTGAACGCTCACGTTCTCTAATAAATCTGTTCGCGTTGTCTGACACCTAGTGGTGATCTGCTATCACTGCAACTGTTTGGGACAAACCCATCTGTTGCTGAGAGATTTACCGTATGATCTCCCATGAATGCTGAAAAAGTGAAATGACATAAAAATATTAATTATAATATCAAAAGTATATGCACACTTTTTAATGTTTTGTCATATCTTTAATCAAAATTGTGACAGTTCTAAACGGTACACTTCTAACACTCACAGGTTCTCACCATATCATATCTACAGTAACACACGGTTTTTCGTATGTTTGTGTTGAACTTGTCCCTGTGTTAGTTGTTAAGTTGTTATAGAAGTGGTGCTGTGTTAGAACGAGCACATTCACACATCAACGCCATCTGGCCAGACAGAATCGATTCATCAGCAGCTCTGTTGTATAACCGTGGTTATGACATCATACATTTCTAATCAGATTGTGATCATATAAGCTAGACTTTTATGAACGCAGAGAATCGTAGATGTTTTACCGTACTCCGATGTGCCGAGCGATGAGCGTTATTATAAAGCACACGTCCTTCACGTACCGGTCTTAATATTTATGGTGTATTTCCTGTTATCTTTAGGCCATTTGGGCCGTTGTGGTGTCACGAAGATATCAGCCCTAAAAACCAGCACTCCAAAAGCACCGAGCAGCTAACCAACTTCGTGCATCACATCGTTTCTGTCTTTAAAGAGTCCAAAGCAGGCAAGACTTTCAAGCGCTTTCCATTATGACGATGATGATGTGGAAAGGATTATTAGTATAACTGTCATACATTCGGAATAAAAGCAACACTTGTACGATAGAGAGACGTAGTGTTTGCGCGTGACGTGTGTGTGTGTGTTTGCGTTCAGGCGCGTGTTTGGAGCAGCAGCTGAGTGACGTAGCTCTGCAGACTGCTCTGTGCAGCTCGTCCAGACATTACGCCGGCCGCGCTTTCCAGCTGTTCCGCGCTCTGAGGCAGCCGCTCTCGGCCCTGGCCGTGTCTGACCTGCTCTCTCGCCTCGTTGAGGTGGTGGGGGAACATGGAGAGGAGGTGCAGGTGAGACTGATTAAACACCAGATTCGATTAAATACTTTGTAATGCGATTTGTCATAACGGATAACAACAGTGCTTATTTTCTTCTCAGGGTTATGTCATGGAGCTTCTCCTAACGCTCGAATCTGTAGTGGACAACCTGGCCGAGTGCCTGAAGAACAATGATTTAATGACGGTTCTTACACGGTAACAACCACAGGCTCTTCACTTTACGCTTCATGTTCTGCTCAGGGTTTAGCACACGATGTTTTCTTTACAATTCTATTTCATAGCCGTTTTATAGCAATGCAGTTATAAGTAAGGAATAAAACATTTGGTGGTATGCTGTTATAGGACAGTAATCAATAACGGGGTGATGTGATGCTGAAAATGATGACGCAGAGTTACTGTTACCAACAGGAAGTTGATTATCTTCCTATAGCAACAAGTCGTGAAGTTTCATTGATCTTATACCGCAGCAATTTGCAAACACTATCACATTTTTATTCCTTAAAAAACAACGCATCATATTATTTTTTTTACTAATTCATCGTCACACATGTAATAAAGATTATGTCTAAACTTGTTACAAAGGTCACGAGCGTCAACTTTTTTGTAAAAATAAGTCAAAGCAAACTTAGTTTCTTGTGTAAACATTTTCAATATTCTCCCAGGGCTCCTTCTCCAGAGCTTCCTATTGATGGGAAGCTCACGATGAACAGGAAGAGCACCAGTCAGCTGGATTTGGTCCCCGGTTCAGGAACGGCATCCGAGCGAATCCGCCATCAGCGAAGCTACTCTGTGCCCAAGCGCTTCGGTGAGGCAGAGCGTTCCTCTGAAGTTCCTCGCAGTGCCACCCTGGACCGCCTCCATGCCCACGCCCATCGGCGCCAGGGAAACCTGTCCAAGCTTCGTTCCCACTCCTCCACCTCCTGCACTGATGATCTACTCTCCATGAACCACTCCAACGCCAACCATCCCCGTAACCTCCTTGCCACCATCTTCTGGGCAGCCGTGTCCCTCATGGAGTCAGATTTTGAGTTTGAGTACCAGATGGCGTTGCGGTTGCTAGGTAAGCTGCTTGCCCATATCTCTCTGGAGAAGCAAGAGTACCGTGAAAAGTTGGAGAAGATCCAGAGCCAGCTGAGGTGGATCGGATTCTCTGGGCTCCAGCAGCTTCTGATCAAGGGCTTCACCTCGACGTCCACCACTGAGCTCACGCTGCAGCTGTTCTCCCAGCTCACGCCCATCTCCCGTCTCCCTGTAGTGGACACGACCCAGTCCATAGGTGTGCTGTTAGCCTGTTTACATGGAAGATTTACCATTAACATGCATTCCTACTACTGTGGTCTCATTATCATACCGGTTGTATTATTGCTGACGCTACTGGCTAAAAATTGCTCTACTTCTCCTACGACGTGATTATAAACAGTATTACTATTAATGCAAGATGAGTAATGATGATGCTGTGTGAATAAATGATTACCATTAATACGACACAAATAATGCTGCATCACTACATAATAGCAAATGCCTAAGGTTGCATTACAAGTAATACTAATAGATTAAAACCGCTAGTATTACTCCTAATACTTCCAGGCTGCACTCCTGAACTGAACTGAACATTTCTAATAACAGTACATGGCAAACATAGCGTTAATGCAGCTTTAATAGTAGTGACGTAATATTACATTGCCACGCGTACGCTAATATAACCGTAATCTAGCAGTAACTATACATCTGTTATCTTTAATAACACGGTATTAATAGTCATGTTGTTTTAATCATATAGTTTAAGTAACGGTGCAGCCCAAACGACGTACTATTAGTGCTAATGTTGTTTTAATCAAGTAGAATTGGTAGCATTGCAGCATTAGTGAAGTAGTATTAATATTATTTCAGCTTGGGAAAAGTATCGTCAGTAGTATTTCACCTTATTGAAGTAGAATTGGTAGTAATGCAGCTTTATTAAATGAGTAATAGGATCAATGTGATGTTAATTATGCATAAAGTAGCGTAACCTTACTCAAGTAGTATTAGTAGTGATGTATCTTTAATAGAGTAGAATTAGTAGTGATGTATCTTTAATTAGTAGTTAGGTAGTTTGTCATGTACGTCGTATGGATAACAACGCAGCTGTGTTATCATGGAGTGTTTCAGTAGTACAGTCTTAATCATGGATTACGTATAAGCTGTTTCTTGTATGCTGTTGTTCTAGTATAGATCGTATGAGTGCAGTATGTTTAGTCTCGTTTTGTAAAATGTCCTCTTGCTGCTTGTAGGTTTCCCTTTGAACATCCTCTGTCTCCTGCCTCACCTGGTCCAGCACTTCGACTGTCCCACTCAGTTCTGTAAGGACGTGGCTGAGAGGATCGCTCAGGTCTGCTCAGCTGAACACAGACGTCATTGCGTAGCTCTTCCGAAGAGTGTCGAGATCTTCCTCTAAATATTCATCGCCCATTTCAATTTTCAGGTCTGTCTCGATGAGAAGAACTCGAAGCTGTCTAACCTGGCCCATGTGATGACCCTGTTTAAGACGCACTCGTACACACGTGACTGCCTGTCCTGGGTCAACGTGGTGTGTCGGTACCTGCATGAAGCCTTCAGTGAAAACACACTCTGCATGGTGACCTACATGGCCGAGGTAAACATGCGCTTTGCTTTTGTTATGCCTTTAAATGATCCTTTTTTTATTTAAAAGAAAAAAAAAAAGTCCAGTTAAAATACAAGAGAAAATAATGAATAAATGAGCAGTTAATTAAGCACTTGTGTTAATTGTGAAACCAACAACAAATGATATGTTAATCGAGGACAATTCCCCCATCAGTTACCAACCAGGGCGAGCAAAGCCTATCACGTGCTTCCTCCAATGCGTGTGAAGCCTTCCTTCTTTTCTTTTTTCATCTGTATACGTTGTAACATTATATCGACATGATATATCATCATGACGTATATATTATATGATATATTATTATTATAATACATCGATATTATCCAGTCTGTACAAATAAACTACATTAAAACAATATCAGTATAAAACATACTGTACGTATTATATAAACATAAAACTAGCTGGCTGTGTAACGTAATGCTGGTGTGATGCGATATGTTTGCAGTTGTTGGAAAAAGGCCTTCCCAGCATGCAGCAGAGTCTCCTGCAGATTATCTACAGTCTGCTCACACACATGGAGCTCAGTGGCATCCAGGCCAAGAGCTTCAACACCGACGTGCTCAACACCATCGAGAAGTTTGTTCAGGTTTGATGAGACCTTTTTCTCAGTCTCTCTCAGACTCTGCAGTACACTGACCCAGGCATCTCCGGTGCCTGACGCTGACTCTGGATTAAGCTCCCCGTCAGACATGTGGCTACAAAATATAGGATTGATTGATTTATTTATTTATTTATTTATTTTAACAGTTAAAAGGAAATGATAAACAATCATTTTCCTTGCGTGTCTCTCAAACACTTTTTCCTGTCTTCCTCGGTCTCTCTCTACTGGGGTACAGTTTGTTCTCGTCTTAAATGATCATAATCAGACTTCAGTTATAATCAGATTTCAGGTCATTGAGTTGTAATTACGACTATAAACCACAAGGTTTGCTGTTGGAGGTGTACTTCTTTCATTACTTCATGTAAGGGGAGCTTATGGCTAATTTTCATGATGCTACTTTAGCCTTATAGCTCATATTAAAGAACATATCTTGTCCGATCAAAATACATTCGCGGTAAGGTGGAAACATGGGAATTTATTTTAGGGCACGTTCACTCACACCTATGTTACTTTGAGGATGTTGAGAATACAGTTGAGGTCATAACGTTTACACACGCCTTTGCCGAATCTGCAAAATGTTCATTGTTTTTATTTTTTTAAATAAGAGGGACCATATAAAATACCATTTTGTTTTTTATTTAGCCCTAGTTCACATAACAGATGCATATATATATATATATATATAGAGAGAGAGAGAGAGAGAGAAAGTCCACAAG